>NC_079190.1:312141496-312366496 GCF_029499605.1 Hyla sarda | reverse complement strand
TTGTGAGGGTCAGGGTTTTTGTTTAAAGTCCCATGCAAATCAATGGGAAATGTATGTTCCCACACAACTTCTGTACGGCTGGAGGTATTTCAATACCTGGTACTCATCTTACAGGTCAGGATATGAGGACGGGATGGGAGGTCAAGATAGGAGGTCGAGATAGGAAGACGGGATGGTCGGGATAGGAGGTCAAGATAGGAGGTCGAGATAGGAGGACGGGATAGGAGGACGGGATAGGAGGTCAGGATATGAGAACGAGAAAGGAGGACGAGAAAGGAGGACGGGATAGGAGGTCGGCATTGGAGGACGAGATAGGAGGTCGGGATAGGAGGACGGGATAGGAGGTCGGGGTAGGAGGTCGGGATAGGAGGACGAGTAAGTAGGACAGGATAGGAGGTCGGCATAGGAGGACGGGATAGGAGGTCAGGATAGGAGGTCGGGATAGTAGGACAAGATAGGAGGACGGGATAGGAGGACAGGATAGGAGGTCGGGATATGAGGACGAGAAAGGAGGATGGGATAGGAGGTCGGCATAGGAGGACGGGAACAGGAGGTCGCGATAGGAGGTCGGGATAGGAGGACGGGATAGGAGGACGGGATAGGAGGATGGGATAGGAGGTCGGGATAGGAGGACGGGATAGGAGGATGGGATAGGAGGTCGGGATAGGAGGACGGGATGGACTGGATAAGGTTGGGATAGGAGGTCGGGATATGAGGACGAGAAAGGAGGACAGGATAGGAGAACGGGATAGGAGGACGGGATAGGAGGTTGGGATAGGAAGTCGGGGTAGGAGGTCGGGATAGGAGGTCGGGATGGTCAGGATAGGAGGTCGAGATAGGAGGTCTAGATAGGAGGACTGGATGAGGACGGGATAGGAGGTCGGGATATGAGGATGGGATGGTCAGGATAGGAGGTCGAGATAGGAGGTTGAGATAGGAGTACGAGATAGGAGGATGGGATAGGAGGACTGGATGAGGACGGGATAGGAGGTCGGGATAGGAGGATGAGATAGGAGGACGGGATAGGAGGACGGGATAGGAGGTCGGGATAGGAGGTTGGGGTATGAGGACGGGATATGGGGTTGGGATATGACAACAATATATGAGGACGGGATATGAAGTCAAAAGCTTTCTCCTTTGTTGAACCGGGCAACGCCGGGTATTCAGCTAGTATATATATGAAACTCAACGTGTGTATGTATGTATGTATGTTCCACAAAAACGTCCAAACGGCTAAAGATATTAACATGAAGCTTGGCACACATGTTACTTATATGTCAACAACAAACATAGGATAGGTAATTTAACCCTTACTCACCTCCATTTGCCAGGGGTGGGGTTAATTTTTAAAGTCTCATACAAGTCAATGGGAAATATATGTTACTTTATAACTTCCAAACGGCTGGAGATATTTCGATAATACTTGGTCACATGTTACTTATATGTCCACTTAAAATATAGGATAGTTAATTTAACCCTTAACTACCCCCATTTGTGAGGGTCGGGGTTTTTGTTTAAAGTCCCATGCAAATCAATGGGGAAATGTATGTTCCTATATAACTTCCGTACGGCTGGATATATTTCAAGACCTGGTACACATATTACGGGTTGGGATATGAGGACGGGATGGGAGGTCGGGATAGGAGGTCAGGATAGGAGGATGGGATATGAGGATGGGATTTGAGGATGGGATAGGTCTGGATAGGAGGTCGAGATAGGAGGACGGGATAGGAGGTCGAGATATGAGGACGGGATAGGAGGTCGAGATATGAGGACGGGAAAGGATTATGGGAAAGGAGGTCGAGATAGGAGCTCGAGATTGGAGGACTGGATAGGAGGTCGAGATAGGAGGACGGGATAGGAGGTCGGGACAGGAGGTCGAGATTGGAGGTCGGGATATGACAACAATATATGAGGACTGGATATGAAGTCAAAAGCTTCCTCCTTTGTTAATTTTCCTCCCCAAAAAGGATTAGGAAGGAAAAACAGGGCAACGCCGGATACTCAGCTAGTTTTTAATACATTTCTGATAGTTTTTTTTTATTGTGTTCACACTTGTATATGTTGGTATCTGTGTAAGCTTTAGTATGTGACCTACATCCCCCAATGACGTAAGGGTTAACTCCCTAGCTGGGTGTGTTTTGGAAGGTTGGTCCCATACTTAAGTTTGAGAACTGGGAAGTGACGCAAGGTCCAGTGGAAGCCGCAGTGTGCGGCAAAAGGGTCGTTGGTCTGTCGTTGGTCTGTCCTCCCCAACAAGGATTAGGAAGGAAAAACTGGGTAACGCCGGGTACTCAGCTAGTCTATATATATAAAACTCAGTGGGGAACATTTACTAATCTAGTCTATTCTGGGTATGCTTATAGACCAGCGTATGTGGTAGTCTCCTGTCTATTGTGCTCCTAATTTATCAAAGATCTCACAGCCCTTGATAAATTCTGTGCTCAGACTTCAGGGTCTACAGCTTAAACTGCATTTAGACCTGCTCCAACATGGTCTGACATTTCAGTGTATTTTGGGCAGATGCGACTTGTCGCACAAAAGTCGCACTTGATAAATTCAGCACCAATGCATTTTCCAATGCATTTCCGTCTAAAATAGACTTGCATGCATCATGTTCTAAAAATCCTCTACAGCAAAAGTCGCAGAAAAGTCACACATTTTTAGACTGCGACTTTCTGTGCGACAAATTTAGACAGGAAAAACCAGTCTAAATCCTTTGATAAATCTTCCCCAATGTGTGTGTGTATGTATGTATGTATGTTCCACAAAAACGTCCAAACAGCTAAAGATATTAACATGAAACTTGGCACAAATGTTACTTATATGTCAACAACAAACATAGGATAGGTGATTTAACCCTTACTCACCCCCCCCAGGGCGGGGTTTATGTTTAAAGTCCCATACAAGTCAATGGGAAATATATGTTACTGCATAACTTCCAAACAGCTGGAGATATTTAGATAATACTTGGTCATATGTTACTTATATGTCCACTTAAAATATAGGATAGTTAATTTAACCCTTAAATACCCCCATTCATGAGGGTTGGGGTTTTTGTTTAAAGTCCCATGCAAATTAATGGGAAATGTATGTTCCCATATAACTTCCGTACGGCTAGAGATATTTCAATACCTGGTACACATATTACGGGTCTGGATATGAGGATGGGATAGGATGTCGAGATAGGAGGTCAGGTAGGAGGACGGGATAAGAGGTCTGGATAGGTGGACGGGATAGGAGGTCAAGATACGAGGTCAAGATATGAGGACGGGAAAGGAGGTCGGGATAGGAGGACGGGATAGGAGTACAGGATAGGAGGTCGGAATAGGAGGTCGGAACAGGAGGTCAGGATTGGAGGTCGGGATATGGGGTTGGGATATGACAACAATATATGAGGACTGGATATGAAGTGAAAAGCTTCCTCCTTTGTTAATTTTCCTCCCCAAAAAGGATTAGGAAGGAAAAACAGGGCAACGCCGGATACTCAGCTAGTTTTTAATACATTTCTGATAGTTTTTTTTTATTGTGTTCACACTTGTATATGTTGGTATCTGTGTAAGCTTTAGTATTTGACCTACATCCCCCAATGACGTAAGGGTTAACTCCCTAGCTGGGTGTGTTTTGGAAGGTTGGTCCCATACTTAAGTTTGAGAACTGGGAAGTGACGCAAGGTCCAGTGGAAGCCGCAGTGTGCGGCAAAAGGGTCGTTGGTCTGTCCTCCCGTCTCCACTCCCGATGTCTGTGTATCTCCATATGTGAATAAAGAAGAATCACTATCAGCATATCGAATTGCTGTGAATTTCTTTCTTTGAAGTTATGCTTTCATCTCATTCTGCTGCTGGCACATTAAACTCTTTAAACTCTTCAATTATGACACCATATGGTCTCCCGACCCTGCTGCCACATCATTGTGCCGCTATACGGCAGTGATTCTAATAGTGATGCCTGTAATCTGCATGTCATACTGAATAACAGTATTATTTCACTACCTCAGCACACTTTCTATGCGTATTACAGTAAGGCAAAGTATTCTACACCATATTGAGGCTTTCTATAGCATGTAAATAGCCGTTTTTAATAGAAATTTTCCGCAAATAAATTCGGATCAAGAGAAATTTTTTCGGAAAATTCGGCAAATTGGCCTAATCCAAGTTTTAAAAAAATTTGCCGATTTCTAGTCACTAAATTCTGATTAAGAGTTGTTGATCCAGGGATTTCTTCTTTTGACAGATTGGAAATCTGAAAGGATTTTTTTTTTCTTCCTAAAATAAGGAAACCTGCTTTTACCTTATTAAAGGGGTACTCCACCAAAAAACATCTTATTTCCTATCCAAAGGGAATAGGGGATAAGATGTCTGAACGAGGGGGGAACCCCAGTCATTCGTACATGGAGCAAACCCGCCACGCCGCCTCCATTCGTGTCTAGTTGTCACGCTCCCTCCCATAGACATGAATGGAGGGGGCGTGACGTGATGTCACGAACACAGAAGCTCCAAGCTTCCGTGTTCCCGATGTCGCCACTGCCAGCCCTAGGATCTGCCAGGATAAGATGTTTCTCGTCAGAGTACCCCTTTAAGACTGTAGGGTAATATGTTTATCTGGATAGAAGTTTGTCTTTTTTTTAGCATTACACATTATGTATATTGTTGATTTATTTCATTTTTGTTAGCTGCCAACTCTGCTACTTGTTTAATTTTTATATTTCTGCTTTTGCTTGTGATACTTATGTTCAGAACTCAAATATTTGTTGAATGAACTAATGTAATAGTTCAAAAAAGTAGTTTTTTTTGGCTAGCCAGATGATTTTTATTGTGACAATAAATAGGGACAAATAGGAATTTATTTTAATTTTATATACCTTTAAAGCATACTTGCCATTTTAACATTATGCATAATATTTGATATTGCATTTTAGGAGATCTGCTGCAGCTCGCATCCAAGAACTCTTTAGAAGAAGAAAGGAAAGAAAGGAATTGGAAGAATTAGACATGCAAAATATTCACCAGCCTTCTTCAAAACTTGTGTACAAGGGTCACAGAAACTCAAGAACAATGGTAGGACAGCAAAATGTCATAATAGTGACTTATGGTAATGTAACTTCAGTTATAAAAAAAACTTTTTGACACACAGCGCCATAAACATACACAGAATCTGATCCTGGCTATTTAAACCTTTATATTCAGCAGTTAAAGGGGTATTCCAGTGAAATACTATTTTTTTTCATATCACCTGGCTCCAGAAAGGTAAATAGATTTCTTAATTACTTCTATTAAAAAATCTTAATCCTACCAGTACTTATCAGCTGCTGAAGTTGAGGTTTTTTTCCCTGTCCGATAACAGTGCTCTCTGCTGACACCTCTGTCTGTCTCAGGAAATGTCCAAAGTCCAAATCCCCATAGTAAACCTCTCCTGCTCTGGACAGTTACCAAGACAGACAGAGGTGTCAGCAGAGAGCACTGTTGTGAGACAGAAAAGAACTCAGCAGCTTATAAGTACTGGTAGGATTACGATTTTTAAATAGAAGTTATTGACAAATCTGTTTAACTTTCTGGAGCTAGTTGATATGAAAAAAATATTTTTTCACTGGAATATCCCTTTAACCCCTTCCCGCAGAATGACATATAAACCTAATGATGTGCTGTTAGTTCGCGCATCATAACATTTATAAAAGTCATTCAGTTAACCCGGTGATGCGCGGCATCACACGGGTTAACTGGCAGAAGTACCGCTGTTAGCAGCAGGGGACAACTTCTGCAAGCCCCCCAGCACCATCTGTGGATGGTCCTGGTCAGTGATCACTGTGATTGGTCACTGTGGACCAATCACAGTGATCGGTGACTGGGGGGGTTAAAGTTCAGATCCCCCACCCTGCCTGGCCCTAGAAGTCGGGCAGAGCGGGGGAAGAGGATCCCGGGAGTTGCGGGAGGCTGCGGCACATACCTTTGGGGGTACCAGTGGGGACAGCGCGGCAGTAAGGGGGTGGGAACCGGTGGCAGGCACACGTGGAGGCGGCAGGCACGTCTAGAAAGCAGGCAAGTGGAAGCAGCAGTGAAGATTGCCGTAAAGTGATATTCACTGCTGCTTTCAGATGTTGCAAAACTACAACTCTCAGCATGCCCAGACAGTCCAGGCATGCTGGGAGTTGTAGTAATGTAACATCTGGCCCTTCAGATGTTGCCGAACTACAACTCCCAGCATGCCTGGGCAGTCTGGGCATGCTTGGAGTTGAAGTTTTGCAACAGCTGGAGGCACACGGGTTGGGAAACACTGAGGAACACTTAGGAAACAATGTTTCCCAACCAGTGTGCCTCCAGTTGCGGCAAAACTACAACTCCCAGCATGCCCAGACAACCAAAGGGCATTCTGGGAGTTGTAGTTTTGCAACAACTGGAGGAGAACAGTTGGGAGACCGCTAAGTAGTGGTGTCCAAACTGTAGCCCTTCCGATGTTGCAAAACTTCAACTCCAAGCATGCCCAGACTGCCCAGGCATGCTGGGAGTTGTAGTTCGGCAACATCTGAAGGGCCAGATGTTACAAAACTACAACTCCCAGCATTTCTGGACTGTCTGGTTATGCTGGGAGTTGTAGTTTTGCAACATCTGAAATAGCACAGATTGAAGACCACTACACAGTGGTCCCCAAACTGTGGCCCTCCAGATGTTGCAAAACTACAACTCCCAGCATGAGAGCCGGAGAGCCAAAGGGCATGCTGGAAGTTGTAGTTTTGCAAAAGCTCGAGGTTTGCCCCGCCCCCCCCCCCCCCCCCCCATGTGAACAGGGTGCATTCACATGGGCGAGTTTACAGTTTCACGCTGCAAGTTTGAGAACATCAGGTACGGCACTGTTTCCAAAACAACAACTCCCAGTATTGCCGGACAGCCATTGACTGTCCTGGCAGACTGGGAGTTTTGCAACAGCTGGAGGCACCCTGTTTGGGAATCACTGACGTAGAAAACCCCTATGTTCATCCCTGTGCAAATCCCTAATTTAGGCCTCAAATACGCATGGTGCTCTCTCACTTCGGAGCCCTGTCGTATTTCAAGGCAACAGTTTAGGACCACATATGGGGTATTTCCGTAATTGGAAGAAATTGCATAACAAATTTTGGGTGGCTTTTCCTCCTTTTACCCTTTATGAAACGTTAAAGTTCGGGTCTACTCCAGCATGTTGTTGTAAAATTTTTTATTTTTTACAGTAACTTGCTGGTGTTGGCACATACTTTTTATTTTCACAAAAGGTAAAAGGGAAAAAAGACCCCCAAAATTTGTAACACAATTTCTCCTGAGTACGGAAATACCGCATATGTGGACGTAAAATGCTCTGCGGGAGCACAACAAGGCTCAGGAGTGAGAGCGCCATGTACATTTGAGCTGATTTGCACTGGGGTGGCTGATTGTTACAGCTGTTCTGACATAAACGCAAAAAAAAAATCACCCACATGTGAACCTATTTTGGAAACTACACCCCTTAAGGAACGTAACAAGGGGTATAGTGAGCCTTAACTTCCCACAGGTGTTTGAAGAATTTTTGTTGAAAATGAAAAATTTTAATTTTTTCACTAAAATGCTGGTGTTATCCCAAATTTTTCATTTTCACAAGGGGTAATAGGGAAAAAGCCATCCAAAATTTGTAACCCCATTTCTTCTGAGTATGTAAATACTCCACATTTGGATGTAAAGTGCTCTGCGGGCGAACTACAGGGCTCAGAAAAGAAGGAGCGCCATTTGGCTTTTGGAGAAAGAATTTGAATGGAATTGAAGGCCATGTGCGTTTACAAAGCCCCCATGGTGCCAGAATGGTGGAACCCCCCCACATGTGACCCTATTTTGGAACTACACCCCACACAGAATTTAATAAGGGGTGCAGTGAGAATTTACACCCCACAGGTGTCTGACAGATTTTTAGAACAGTGGTCCATGAAAATGAAAAATGTAATTTTTCATTTGCATAGCCCACTGTTCCAAAAGTCTGTCAAACACCAGTGGGGTGTAAATGCTTACTGCACCCCTTATTAAATTCTGTGAGGGGTGTAGTTTCTGAAATGGGGTCACATGTGGGGGGCGGGGTCCACTGTTCTGGCACCATGGGGGCTTTGTAAACACAAATGGCCCCCTGACTTCCAGTCCAAACAAATTCTCTCTCCAAAAGTTCCTTTTCTTCTGAGCATTGTAGTGCGCCCACAGAGCACTTGACGTTCACACATGGGGTATTTCCATACATGGAAATGGGGTTACAAATTTTATACCCTCTTGTAAAAATTGTTAATTTGGGTTAGAAACCAGCATTTTAGTGAAAATCTTAATTTTTTATTTACACATCCGACTTTAACGAAAATACCTGTGGGGTTTTAAGGCTCACTGTACCCCTTGTTACGTGCCTTGAGGGGTGTAGTTTCCAAAATAGTATGCAATGTGGGTATTTTTTGCTGTTATGGCACCACAGGGGCTTCCTAAATGTGACATGCCCTCCAAAAACCATTTCAGCAATATTTGCTTTCAAAAAGCCAAATGTGGCTCCTTTCCTTCTGAGCATTGTAGT
Source organism: Hyla sarda (assembly GCF_029499605.1). Lineage (NCBI taxonomy): Eukaryota > Metazoa > Chordata > Amphibia > Anura > Hylidae > Hyla > Hyla sarda. Next base: position 312,357,955 of record NC_079190.1, on the reverse strand, counting down.
GTGCCAGCAGAGCACTTGACGTCCACACATGGGATATTTCCATACTCGAAGAAATGGGGTTACAAATTTTGGGGGGCATGTTCTCCTATTAGCTCCTGTAAATTTGGGGAAAGAAATGCATTTTAGTTTGGAAATGTTTATTTTCATTTAAACGTCCGAATTTAACGAAAAGTTTCCAAACACCAGTGGGGTGTTAAGGCTAACTGTACCCCTTCTAATGGGCCTTGAGGGGTGTAGATTCCAAAATAGTATGCCATGTGGTTGTTGTTTTTTTTGCTGTTATGTTTTTGTTTGCTAAATGCGGCATGCCCCCCTAAAACCATTTCGGCAAAATTCACTCTACAAAATCTCATTGTCGCTCCTTCGCTTCTGAGCCCTCTAGTGCACCCACAGAGCACTTTACATTCAGATATGAGGTATTTCCTTACTCAAGAGAAATTGGGTTACACATTTGGGGGGGGGGGGCATTTTCTCCTTTTACCCCTTGTAAAAATTCAAAAACTGGGTCTACAAGAACATGTTAGTGTAAAAAATTGAGATTTTGAATTTTCTCCTTCAATTTGCTGCTATTCCTGTGAAACACCTAAAGGGTTAACAAACGTTCGGAATATCATTTTGTATACTTTGATGGGTGCACTTTTTATAATGGTGTAATTTATGGGGAATTTCTAATATTAAGACCCCACAAATCCACTTCAAAACTGAACAGGTCCCTGAAAAATTCAGATTTTGAAAATTTTGTGAAAAATTGGAAAATTGCTGCTGAACTTTGAAGCCCTCTGATGTCTTCCAAAAGTAAAAACATGTCAACTTTATGATGCAATCATAAAGTAGACATATTGTATATGTGAATCAATATATTATTTTTCTGGTATGTCTATTTTCCTCACAAGCAGAGAGCTTCAAAGTAATTTTTCATGAAATTTTGGAAATGATCCAAGTTTCGACGAAAATTTACCACTATGATAACGTATGATAAATTAGATTATGTCACGAAAAAACTATCTTGGAATCAACTTCATAAGTAAAAGCATTCCAGAGTTATTAATGCTTAAAGTGACAATGGTAAGATGTGCAAATTAATATACTTATATATGTTTATCATATCCCCCCTTAAACGTCTCTTCTCAAGACTAAACAATTGTAACTCCTTTAATCTCTCCTCATAGCTAAGATGTTCCATGCCCCATATTAGTTTAGTCGCGCGTCTCTGCACCCTTTCCAACTCCGCAGTGTCCCTTTTATGGACAGGTGCCCAAAACTGAACAGCATATTCCAGGTGAGGCCGTACCAATGCTTTATAAAGGGGGAGTATTATGTCCCTGTCCCTTGAGTCCATGCCTCTTTTGATACATGACAATATCCTGCCGGCTTTGAAAGCAGCAGCCTGACATTGCATGCTATTCTGTAGTCTGTGATCTACAAGTACACCCAGATCCTTCTCTACCAGTGACTCTGACAGTTTAATCCCCCCTAAGACATACGATGCATGCAGGTTATTAGTACCCAGATGCATAACTTTACATTTATCCACATTGAACCTCATTTGCCAAGTGGATGCCCAGACACTTAGTCTATCCAAGTCATCTTGTAACTTATGCACATCCTCTATAGACTGTACCGTGCTACAAAGCTTGGTGTCATCTGCAAAGATAGAAACAGAGCTGTTAATACCATCCTCTATATCATTGATAAATAAATTAAACAACAGCGGGCCCAGTACTGAACCTTGGGGTACACCACTAATAATCGGGGACCAATCAGAGTACGAATCATTGACCACCACTCTCTGGGTACGATCCATGAGCCAGTGTTCAATCCAGTTACAAACTAAAATTTCCAAACCCAAAGACCTTAACTTACCTGTCAGACGTCTGTGAGGGACAGTATCAAACGCTTTAGCAAAATCCAGAAACACTATATCCACAGCCATTCCTCTGTCAAGGCTTCTACTCACCTCTTCATAAAAGCAAATTAGATTGGTTTGACAACTTCTATCCTTAGTAAACCCATGCTGGCTATCACTTATAATACAATTATCCCCTATGTATTCCTGTATGTAATCCCTTATAAGTCCTTCAAACAATTTACCCACAATGCACGTTAAACTTACCGGTCTATAGTTTCCTGGGGAAGACCTAAAGCCCTTTTTGAAGATTGGCACCACATTCACCTTGCGCCAGTCCCTTGGCACAATACCAGACACCAGAGAATCTCTAAATATCATGAACAGGGGTACAGATATTACTGAACTTACCTCTCTAAGAACTCTTGGGAGTAGTTCATCCGGCCCTGGGGATTTGCTTACATTTATATCACTTAACTTACCTTGTACCATCTCTACATTAAGCCAGTTCAGTACATTACATGATGTGTTACCAGCACTGACCTGGCCAATGTCAGCTCCTTCTTCCATAGTGTATACAGAACTAAAGAACCCATTCAGTAGCTCCGCCTTCTCTTGATCGCCTGTGACAACCTCCCCATTATCATTATTAAGGGGTCCTACATGCTCTGTCCTTGGTTTTTTTGCATTTATATATCTTAAAAAAATATTTAGGATTAGTTTTGCTTTCTTTGGCCACCTGTCTCTCATTTTGAATTTTTGCTGTTTTTATTACATTTTTACAGATTTTATTAAGCTCCTTGTACTGTTTAAATGTTATAGCTGACTCATCAGATTTGTATTTTTTGAAGGCTATTTTTTTGTTGTTTATTGCTCTTTTAACATCATGTGTCAGCCATGTAGGATTTAGTTTTAATCGTTTATATTTGTTCCCCTTTGGTATATATTTAGATGTATAGTTATTTAGAGTTGATTTAAAGATGTCCCATTTACCTTCTGTATCAGTATTTGACAACACCTTCCCCCAGTCTATGTCCTGTAGTGCAGCCCTCAGCCCAGGGAAATTTGCCTTTTTAAAGTTATATGTTTTTGCCTTCCCCGCCTGTCTTTGTTTTCTACATTTTAAGTCAAAAGTAACTATATTGTGGTCGCTATTACCAAGGTTTTCCCGCACAGTTACATTACCAACCAGCTCTGCGTTGTTGGAAATGATCAGATCCAACAAGGCATCACTTCTTGTTGGGTCCTCCACAAACTGGCCCATAAAATTATCCTGCAATAAATTTAGGAATTGTCGCCCCTTTGTAGATTTAGCCAACCCCGGACCCCAATCTATATCTGGATAGTTAAAATCTCCCATTATTACCACTGTACCTGCCCGGGCGGCCCTCTCTATTTGTTTATGAAGCCGAACTTCTATCTCTTCAGTGATATTAGGGGGTCTGTAGATTACCCCAAATATTATTTTTTCAGTATTTCCCTCCTTTTGTAATTCTACCCACAGTGATTCCACCTCCTCAAAATCATCACACGCTATGGCATCGTTCACACTGACTTTCATACCACTTCTTACATACAAACAGACTCCACCACCTTTTCTGTTCATTCTATCCTTGCGAAACAATGTAAACCCCTGCAGATTGACCGCCCAGTCATGCGAGGAGTCCAGCCATGTCTCAGTGACCCCAACTATATCAATATGTTCCTCCAGTATCAAGGCCTCAAGCTCCCCCATTTTATTTGCTAGGCTTCTGGCATTTGTGAACATACACTTTACATTTCCATCCTTTATGTTATTGGGGTTAATGGGATTCAAGGGTGTAAGTTTTATTTTCCTATGAAGCCTATTCCTATTAACTATTCTAACCCCTTCCTCCGCTCCACCCCCAGGTACATTTATAATTCCCACCTCTCTATATACACTATCTTCCCCCTCTTTGCTGTAGGTTCCCTCCCCCCCAAGTCCCTAGTTTAAACACTCCTCCACCCTTCTAGCCATCTTCTCCCCAAGCAAATGCCTCCCCATTGAGGTGCAGCCCGTCCCTACGGTAGAGCCGGTAACCAACAGCGAAGTCAGCCCAGTTCTCCATGAACCCAACCCCTTCCTTCCTACACCAGCTTCTGAGCCACTTGTTTACCTCCCTGATCTCCCGCTGCCTCTCTGGTGTGGTTCGTGGTACTGGTAGTATTTCAGAAAATACTACCTTGGAGGTCCTTACCTTAAGCCTGCGGCCTAAGTCCCTGAAATCATTTTTAAGGACACTCCACCTACCTCTTACTTTGTCATTGGTGCCAATATGTACCATGACTGCTGGGTCCTCTCCAGCCCCGCCCAGCAACCTGTCAACCCGATCCGCGATGTGCTGAACTCGTGCGCCAGGCAGACAACACACTGTTCGGCGATCCCGGTCTTTGTGACAGATTGCCCTGTCTGTCCCCCTAATAATTGAGTCCCCCACCACTAGTACCTGTCTGGCCTGCCCTGTACTCCTCCCTCCCTCCTTACTGGAGCAGACAGCCCCCTGGCGGTCAGAGGCGGTATCCTGCTGCAGTTCTGCTAGCTCTGTAATGGCATCCCCCTCATCTGCCAAGCGGGCAAACTTGTTGGGGTGTGCCAGTTCAGGACTAGCCTCCCTGACACTTTTTCCCCTACCCCTCTTTCTAACTGTAACCCAGCTAACTGCCTGACTGTCCTGCAACTCCGTCCCACTGTCCTCCCCCACCTCTATTCCCGAGAGTGCCTGCTCAGTGAGCAGGAGACTCCTCTCCATGTTGTTAATGCTTCTCATTGTTGCCAGAATACACAAGTGTATAATACACTTCAGTGCAAGAGTATTATTTTCTATTATAGAAGTGATCAAACATATGGCCTAGCCACCTTGTACTTGATGCACCTGTACTAAGCATAGCACTGATTAGTATTTGCAATCTAAAGACTAAAACAAAGTTTTAATAAAAGCAATTAAATGAGCACTGTCGTCAAACTTTTTTGATATGTTGTAGTACTTATGTACTACAACATATCTCTAATATAGATAATTTTTTTTAAATTTTATTAATATTTATTATTTTAATTTTGAAAACCAGACACTAGGGGTCTCCCTCCTAGTGGCTGGCTGCAGGCTGGCGTGACGTCACGCTTGAGTTCGGACTGATGCTGGCTGGGCAATCGGTCCTAATTCATTCAGCCTGCACTTGCTCCCTGCCTGTTAATCAGCAGGGCTCCCTGGCCTCACATGCCGGCGCCGCCTCCCAGCATTTACACGCTGCTGCCTCAGAACTTTGCACTAGGGTATGTCTTGGGGAGAGAGGGGTTTGGTGTTTTCAACACGGGGGGAGAGTGAGGGTTCGGAGTTTTCAACACGGGGGGTGGTAGTAGGGAACTGGGTAGCGACGCGCCCATGGCCCTAACTTATTGTTTTCAACACAGGGTGCCTCCAGCTGTTTTACCACTACAACTCCCAGCATGACCTAACAGCCAATAGATGTCAGGGCATGCTGGGAGTTTTAGTGGTGAAAAAGCTGGAGGCACCCTGTAAAGATGAACTAAGGGCGGAAGTGTCGGCCCCAGCAGGCATCTGTGATGTCGTGCTTGCTGGGGAAGTCTGCCAGGCAGACAAAAAGGCATTTTTAATCTAGTAAAAAAAAAAATTAAGGCAGAGAGGGGGTTAGGGATAGATGGGCAATAGGCAGGGACAGGGGAAAAAAAAATAAAGGATGGTGGGAGCTACTCTTTAAGGCCCTCCCCCAATAAATAATAAAATCATCCTCTTTTCACTTGGAAACATTTTAATAAATTAACATACTTAAATATATAACTGTTTATTTTTGAGGTTTTACACAAAAATATTTTTTTCCCCATTAACATATGGATACCATACAGTAACAAAAGACAAAGAAAAAGAAAATTGAACACAGTTCTCAAAGATTACCATCTACACATGTCCATCTGAAACAAAACATCAATAAAGCAGATCCGAGAATAAAATATTATGTTAATGATCCTGTACGGGGAATGGAGTGGATGTGAAAAATACCAAAGTCCAAAATTGCTGATTTTCAGTCACATCCCAGAAAAAAAATAAGTAATCAAAAAGTCACATATACATAAAAGTGGCACAAATGAAAACAACAGATCACTGCACAAAAATAAGCATTACGTATACGGAGAAATGAGAAAATTATAGGGGGTTAAAATAGGGCAAGTTTAAACATACTTTTGTTAGTTAGGATTTATTTTTTTAAGTAGTACAGTAAGAGTAAAGCATCTAAAGATGGATATCATTTTAGTTATAATGACCCATAGAATTAAAAAAGAATAATTTTTACTGTAAAATGCAATGCGTAAAAAGAAAACTTCCCAAAAGTTGCAGTTTTCTTATCAATTTCCCACCATAAATAATATTTTATTGGTTGCGACGTAAATTTTGTAGTACAATGAAAGATGTCATTACAAAGTACAATTGAGGATCCTAAACTTCCTCTCTTACTTTGGTTTTGTCTGCAACAGGTTTAAGATGTTAAAGAGCGAACTCTTATTGGTGGGTTCTTTACCCTTGCAATAGCTAGCTGAGGCGGGTGATCTGGGGGTGTCAGTGGTACCCACCCACCTGAGAATATCTGAGGATCAAGTTTGGTAAAACGCCAAAGTCACTCTACTCCTTAAATTACTCCCCCTTCTTTGCTAAAATCTTGTCAGAACTAGAGAAATGGGAGAATTTACCACAGACTTTTCTGTGTAGATGCCAGCTCCTGAAGATGATCTGCTTCCCTAGATTGCTATAATTACTGCAGACCCTACAGATCCTCGTATTGCATGTTGATGTCAAACGCCTCTCCTTGGTGTCCTCCCACTTCGTATGGCAAGGCAAACATCCCCATATACAGGTTCTTCTAAAAAAAAATAGCATATTGTGCTAAAGTTCATTGTTTTCCATAATGTAATGATAAAAATTAAACTTTCATATATTTTAGATTCATTGCACACCAACTGAAATATTTCAGGTCTTTTATTGTTTTGATACTGATGATTTTGGCATACAGCTCATGAAAACCCAAAATTCCTATCTAAAAAAATTAGCATATCATGAAAAGGTTCTCTAAACGAGCTATTAACCTAATCATCTGAATCAACTAATTAACTCTAAACACCTGCAAAAAATTCCTGAGGCTTTTAAAAACTCCCAGCCTGGTCCATTACTCAAAACCGCAATCATGGGTAAGACTGCCAACCTGACTGCTGTTCAGAAGGCCATCATTGACACCCTCAAGCAAGAGGGTAAGACACAGAAAGAAATTTCTGAACAAATAGGCTGTTCCCAGAGTGCTGTATCAAGGCACCTCAGTGGGAAGTCTGTGGGAAGGAAAAAATGTGGCAGAAAACGCTCCACAACGAGAAGAGGTGACCGGACCCTGAAGAAGAGTGTGGAGAAGGACCGATTCCAGACCTTGGGGGACCTGCGGAAGCAGTGGACTGAGTCTGAAGTAGAAACATCCAGAGCCACTGTGCACAGGCGTGTGCAGGAAATGGGCTACAGGTGCCGCATTCCCAAGGTCAAGCCACTTTTGAACCAGAAACAGCGGCAGAAGCACCTGACCTGGGCTACAGAGAAGCAGCACTGGACTGTTGCTCAGTGGTCCAAAGTACTTTTTTCGGATGAAAGCAAATTTTGCATGTCATTTAGAAATCAAGGTGCCAGAGTCTGAGGAAGTCGGAGGAAGACTGGGAAGAAGGAAATGCCAAAATGCCTGAAGTGCAGTGTCAAGTACCCACAGTCAGTGATGGTCTGGGGTGCCATGTCAGCTGCTGGTGTTGGTCCACTGTGTTTTATCAACGGCAGGGTCAATGCAGCTAGCTATCAGGAGATTTTGGAGCACTTCATGCTTCCATCTGCTGAAAAGCTATATGGAGATGAAGATTTCATTTTTCAGCACGACCTGGCACCTGCTCACAGTGCCAAAACCACTGATAAATGGTTTACTGACCATGGTATTACTGTTCTCAATTGGCCTGCCAACTCTCCTGACCTGAACTCCATAGAGAATTTGTGGGATATTGTGAAGAAAAAGTTGAAAGACGCAAGACCCAACACTCTGGATGAGCTTAAGGCCGCTATCGAAGCATCCTGGGCCTCCATAACACCCCAGCAGTGCCACAGGCTGATTGCCTCCATGCCACGCCGCATTGAAGCAGTCATTTCTGCAAAAGGATTCCCGACCAAGTATTGAGTGCATAACTGAACATAATTATTTGAAGGTTGACTTTTTTTGTATTAAAAACACTTTTCTTTTATTGGTCGGATGAAATATGCTAATTTTTTGAGATAGGAATTTGGGGTTTTCATGAGCTGTATGCCAAAATCATCAGTATTATGAATCTAAAATATATGAAAGTTAAATTTTTATCATTACATTATGGAAAATAATGAACTTTAGCACAATATGCTAATTTTTTTAGAAGAACCTATAGCATTGCAAAAGCTAATGCTGTGTAAGGCGGAGGGATGCCTGAACCTTTCTAATGTTCGAGGCTTATGCAGACATGTTATTGATTGGCTTCATAGGTCCTTCTGTTATTCTAATATCTCCCTAGAACATGATCTAGCAGCCCCATGGGATCAAGTATCTTTGCCTCACACATCCTTTTTTAAACTACTTCCCATGGTTAAATGTTTTGTACTGCTAAAGGACACAAAAGTGTCTTGGAAAGAGGTGCGCAAAGTTTTTGGCCTCCCTTTCCTGCTATCCAAACAGATGCCCCTAATGCACCATCTTGAGTTACCACAAGGGAGCTCCTCCTCATGGTTATCCTTCTGGAAAGAAAGGGAATTTATGTGGTGGGGATCTCATTAACAGAGAAGAACGCAAGTGGCGGACATCTTCTGAAACCTTGACTAAGTATGCACCTCCAAGCTCCCATATGTTATATGCAAACCAGGCTGTTAAACACTGCGCTCCGGCCACAAGCACCGGCCGTGAGCGCAGTGTCCCCGTGTCCACAACCACCAGCGGGGCCGGGATTCGCATCGCGGGACGCACCCGCATGCGAATCCCGGCCCGTCACTCACCTTGTTCCGCTTCTGCAGCTCTCTCAATCTCTCAGCTCCGGTGCCGAAGCTTTGAATTTTAAAGGGCCAGTACTCCCATAACTAGTAAAAGCACCTGACAGCACATTATAAGTTGTTGCACCTCCCACACCCCCCATCCGGACCTTCAGTGCCTATTGCCTGAGAGAAAGCATTCCTTATTGCCTGTATTGCCATACCTGTGTATCCAGACCTTCCTGCTTTTTTTACTACGAACCTTTGCGGCCTGCCTTGACCTTCTGCTATGTTGACTACGCTACGGCTTCCTCCTTCGGTACCTCGCCTTGCCCAGTTACCTATGTGGTCGAGCCGTGTTGGGGGTAGCAACCTAGGTGTCGCCTGCCGCAGCAAGCCCATCCTGCCTTGCGGCGGGCTTTGGTGAAGACCAGCAGCACGTTAGACTCCACTTTCCGATATGGTCCAGGTCATCAGCCACACAGGTAGAAGAACCACATCCAGTTCCTTTACAGTAAGATCCGGCCATGGATCCCACTGGGGTTCCTCTGCCTGACAACACGGATCTTGCTTCTATCGTGGCACTTCAGTCACAGAAGTTGGCCCAGCAAGCACAGTAGCTTAACTAGCTATCCGCCATGATGCAGTAGATGTTATCTGCCCAGCAGCACTCGACACAGCCTCCTCCAGCTCCAGTACAGCCTCCCGCTGCTGCAGTCTTTTCCGGAACCAAACTTTGTTTGTCGCTTCCAGAGACGTTTGAGGGGGATCCCAAGTCCTGTCGTGGTTTCGTGACGCAGTGCTCCTTGCACATTGAACTCATTTCAGACCAGTTCTCCACGGAACGAGCAAAGGTAGCCTTTGTCATCAGTCTCCTATCTGGTAGGGCCTTGACCTGGGCAACTCTGCTGTGGGATCGCAGTGATGCTATCACTACCAATCTCCAGGCATTCCTGATGGAATTTCGCACGGTCTTTGAAGAACCTGCCCGAGCTTCCTCCACTGAGATGGCTTTGCTGAGTCTTTCCCAGGGCAACTCCACTCTGGGCGAGTATGCCATCCGGTTCCGGACCCTGGCGCCGGAGTGGTCTTGGAATAATGAAGCTCTCTGCACTACTTTCAAGAGAGGATTATCAAGTCAAATTAAGGATGTCCTGGCTGCCCGAGAATTGCCATCTAACCTGAATGAACTTATACAATTGGCATCCCGGATTGATATCCGTTTCTCGGAGCGACGAGAGGAACTGCGACAAGAAAGGAAATCTGCATGACCTCTGCGCTTTCCTCATCTGGCACCAGCTTTCCAGCAACCACCGCAGCCTTCTATGTTACCTCCCACAGTGGAGGCTATGCAAGTGGATTGGTCTCGCCTGACCCAGCAGGAAAGAACTCGCTGACGAACCGAAAATCTATGCCTATACTGTGCCAGTGCAGATCACTTCCTTAAGGATTGTTCGTCCACAGCCACAGGGAAAAGCTCGCACCTAGGGTTCGTGGGAGAGGCCTCCCTAGGTGTGAATTACACCTCTCCACGCTTAAATCTAATTGTCCAGCTTCTTCTTCCTTCTAAAGAGAGTATCTCCATTCTGGCTTTCCTTGACTCTGGCTCAGCGGGAAACTTTATTGATGCTTCCCAAGTGCATAGGTATCATTTGCCGGTGTCCCGCCTCTTAAAACCACTGTATATCTCTACAGTCAATGGAGAAAGTCTGGACTGTACCGTGCTATATCGCACAGAACCATTATCTATGCAAGTCAGAGTCTCCCTTAGGGAGAACTTGTCTTTCTATGTTCTCCCACATTGTACTTCTCCTCTATTGCTTGGCCTGCCGTGGTTGCAACTCCCTGCTCCGCAGCTTGATTGGAAAACTGGAGAAGTTCTTTGCTGGAGCCCATACTGCAACCACCACTGTGACACGCCCCCTCCATAGGCTTGCATTGAGGGGGTGGAGCGTGACGTCACACTGGGGGGAGCCGTGACGTCACTATGCTCCGTCCCCGTGATCGCCAGTAATCAGACCAGGAGCGAGCACGCTCCGGGTGCTGATTCTAATGGGGTGCGGCGTGGAAGATCACAGGGATCCCCAGCGGTGGGACCCCCGTGATCAGGCATCTTATCCCCTATCCTTTGGATAGGGGATAAGATGTCTTAGCACCGGAGTACCCCTTTAATACTCGAGACGGACATTTTGAGTACCTTGTAAAGCCATTCAGACTATGTAATGCTCCAGCAGTCCTGAGTTTGTCAATTACATTTTTCGGGACCTTCTCTACTCCTGTGTCGTTGTCTATTTGGAGGACATTCTCATCTATTCGCCCAATCTCCACACTCATCGTCTCCATCTCCGTCAAGTTTTACAGTGTCTCCAAGACAACCAACTCTACGCAAAACTTGAAAAGTGTACCTGAAAAAAACAGTATTCCGTTTCTGGGGTATATTGTTACCAGTCAAGGACTACAAATGGATCCTAACAAATTATCCGCTGTACTGGAGTGGCCTCAAGCTTCTGGTCTGAAAGCGATTCAGCGCTTCCTTGGCTTTGCCAATTACCGGCAGTTTATTCCTCACTATTACACTTTGGTTGCCCCCATCGTATCTCTTACCAAGAAAGCTGCCAATCCGAAGGTCTGGACTCCAGAGGCCGAAGAAGCCTTCAAGCACTTAAAGTCTGCCTTCGCTTCTGCTCCGGTGTTGTCAAAACCTGATCCGTACAAGCCATTTACTTTGGAGGTGGATGCATCTTCAGTTGGTGCTGGAGCAGTTTTGACACAAAGCTCTTCCAAGGGCAGGACTGTGACTTGTGGATTTTTCTCTAAGACTTTCTCTCTAGCAGAGAGAAATTATACTATAGGAGATCGTGAGCTTCTGGCTATTAAGTTGGCATTGGAAGAATGGCGACATCTCTTAGAGGACTCAGTGCATCCAATAACCATCTACAGGGATCACAAGAATTTACTTTATCTTCAGTCTGCTCATCGTCTCGCTGGTCCCTATTCTTCTACAGGTTTAACTTTTTTATTCATTTCCGTCCAGCAGAGGAGAATCTTTGGGCTGACGCTCTATCAAGATCTTCTGAACTACAAGACCTGGAATCACACCTTAAACATATTGTTCCTCCTGATCGTCTTATTTCCGCAGCACCAGCAAGTATTCAGCATTTGCCCCCTGGGAAGGCTTATGTATCTTCTCGTCTGAGACTCCAAATCTTGAAATGGGGTCATTCCTCTGTTGGCTGGTCATTCCCGTATCCGTAAATCCTTGCAACTAATATCCCGACTATATTGGTGGCCCACCCTGAAACGGAATATCACAGACTTTGTTAATTCCTGCCCAGTCTGTGCCAAGGACAAAACACCAAGTGCCAAGCCAGCCGGTCTTCTACATCCTTTACCTGTTCCTGACCTGCCCTGGACTAATATTGCAATGGACTTTATTACAGACCTTCCTTCGTCTAGCGGCAATACGGTCATCTGGGTAGTTGTGGACTTTGTGGCCTTGCCTGGTTTACAATCTGCACCTCAACTCGCTAAACAGTTCCTTTCCCATATATTCCGTCTCCATGGATGACCAACACATATTGTTTCTGACCGGGGAGTCCAGTTCGTTTCTAAATTCTGGAGGCCACTCTGCTCACATCTTCAAGTTAAGCTGGATTTCTCCTCTGCCTATCAACCCTAATCTAATGGTCAAGTTTAAAGGGGGAATCAGGTCTTGGGAGATTATCTTCGCCACTTTGTTTCTGCCCGCCAAGACGACTGGGACGATCTACTACCATGGGCAGAGTTTTCGTACAACCATAAGGAAACCGAATCCACAGGATCTTCACCTTTCTTTGTAGTCTATGGACTTCATCCTTGTTCACCTTTGCCCTTGTCTTCTCCCTCTGGTGTCCCTATGGCTGATGATCTTGTACGGAACTTCTCCTCCATCTGGAAGAAAACTCGTCTCTCCCTTCTTTGTGCCATGACCCGTATGAAATTTCAAGCAGTCAAGAAAAGGCATCCTCCTCCCGAATACTCACTCGCGGACAAAGTGTGGTTATCATCTAGATACATCCACTTCAAAGTACCCTGATACAAACTGGGTCCATGCTATTTGGGTCCTTACAGAGTCAAGAAGCGCCTAAATCCAGTGCCTTATTCTCTTCATCTCCCTTCCTCCCTTCGGATCCCAAATTTTTCATGTCTCCCTCTTGAAACCCGTCATCTATAACTGCTTCTCTAAAAAGGACGTTTCTCCTACTCCCATCTCGGGTACCTTGGATGTATATTCGGTCACAGAAATTCTGTACTCCAAACTCATCAGAGGAAAACGTTTCTTTCTTGTAGATTGGGAGGGGTTCAGACCAGAGGAGAGGTCTTGGGAACCACAGGATAACATCCTAGATCAGGATCTTCTCAAAAGGTTCTTGAGCCGTAAAAAGAGGGGGAGACCGCAAGCATCGGCCATGAGCGCAGTGTCCCCGACTATAGCGGGATGCACCCGCATGCGAATTCCGGCCCGTCATCCACATCCAGTTCCGTTACACAGGTCTATGTGTGTTGCACCTCTAGGCTACACAATTTCACTCTTCAATCTTAAACCCTCTCACTGGATGATGCGGTTGACACGGGACCAAGAGGGGTGTCAATTACATTGCTATATCTAGCCTTCCGCAATAGGATTTCTTAAAGTGGATCCCAAAAGGGTCTTCAATATATGAGAGTGGACGGGGGATGCAGAGAGAGATGCAGAAATTTTCGAAGTTATTCTCCCATGGTGGATGAAGATATGCAAGTTTGTTATCAATGAAAGGTGGAGTGAGACTTTTTTAAAGACGGCTCAAGCTGCTCTATATGTTACAAAGTTACTATGTTCGAATAAAGACATACGTCCATCAAGTTCAATCAAGGAATTTAAGGGAAGGGGTATGATGGGACAACATGGATTCAATATTCTCCTAATTTCCATGATAGAATCATGCAGTGCCTTAAATGCCTCACCCCCTTACTAACCTGTATCATGGTCTGATCCTGCCCACATACTGCCTCCTACTTGGCTATGGTGGGGACCTACATTAATGACCATTGAAAAGTGAGCATGCCCATCGTTCCTAGTGGTGTGATCTTTCACCAACTTTGCCTGCCCGAGGGGGACACGGAGGAGGGAAGAAAACTTCCACAGATTGTTTATGTGGTCTTACTGTTCACATTACGAGACAACCTGGAGGTGGTGGCAGCAGTTTGTAACTGGGGAGCAGTGCCTTAAATCTGTTTTGTACTATCCATACTTGTGAAGTGTTGGTGTTGATCTAGATTTTATCAGTGCTATTGTAGCTATTTTACTCCCGGACAAATCTGTATACAGAATCTATATACCAAAGTATAGCAAAGTAAATGAAGCCATTGTCAGTTTCAAATGCTTCTGTGTTCTGTATGCTCTCCACTGAGCTTTATTTCAAATCCTTCAAGCTTATATCACCTTTGTCATTAACATAAGTTCCCACCCCCTGCTAGGGGGAAAGACATGCCATTCCATGCCATCGTTCACAGGCTTTCTTTGTTCTAAGTCTTCACACGATGGGAGGGCTGATACCGGAAGGAGCAGATGTGGGAGTAGGTTTGTCCTTGCTGTTTCCTTTACACAATGGTGGGGGCAAGATGGAAGAGAGCAGATGGGGGAGGAGTGTACAAGTAACAGAAATATGGAGTCTTCATCCAAAATGGGCATTTTACATGTACAGTATATAAAATGTATATATACACACATATACATCTATCACAGTGTGGCACCATGATCAATCTACTCTGATGCATCAGGCATTGGTGGGTGGAAATCCTGGCTGATCCATGCCTGATTCATCTTCACAAAGGTCAGTCTTTCCCCATTTTTCGTGGACAGACGAGTTTTCCTCAGGGTGACTATGGTCCCAACCGCACTAAACACCCACTCTGATTGCACACTACTGGCTGGGCAGAACAGCTTTTTCAGGGCAAACTCTGCAAGTTGCAGCCACAAATCAAATTTGGTTTCCCAGAAGTCCATGGGATTTTCAAGATGTGTTGGCATGGGCATGTCAAGGCATGCCACCACCTGCTGGTTCAGGTCCTGCTCCAGGTCTACTTGCTGCTGATGAGTTGCTTCATTATGCGGGTGAAGAAAGCTACTCATCAGCGACTGTAGACTCAGGCTGCTGCTGATGGAGCTGGTACTGCTCCTGCCACCCCACCCCTCCCCAGCAACCATGGCAGTGGAAGATGAGCGCAGAGGGCCCCCCTAGTCAGATCTGCGCGAGGATGGACACTGGCGCAGATAGGCATCGGTCAACTGACTACGTAGGATGTCTCTGTAGTAGGTCAGTTTGTCCTCCCTCTCAGTGGGTGTAAAAAAGGCCCCCATTTTGTGGCGGTAGCGAGGGTCCAATAAAGTGGAGATCCAGAAGTCATCCCGCTGCCAAATAGTCACAATTCGGCGGTCACTATGCAAGCAACTGAGCATGCATCGTGCCATTTGTGCAAGTGACTCGGAGGGACTCCCTGCCTCCATCTCCACTGCATACTGCCACGGTGTGTCTGGTTCCTCTGTCTCGCCTTCCTCAAAACCCTCTAGTTCCTTTGGCTGCTCCTGCTCCTCCGCTCCTGTCAGATGACTAGAAAAACTGCCCATTTTGCAAAACCTAAACTGTGCTCCCCTGTGCCCCTCCTCCAGTTCAGCCCCCACAGGGCTCATGTGGCCATGAGATGTAGGCGCCATGTCTCCAGTGCCCTAATACAACACATGCTGTAGAAAATGAAGCAGTGGAATGACATCGTTCATCCCGTAATTCTGGTGACTGACTAATAATGTGGCTTCCTCAAAGGGCCTGAGCAAACGGCAGGTATCACGTATGATCTACCACTGGTTGACATTGAAGTTACACAGGGGAGTCCCCCTATCCGCTTGGATCATCAAGAAATTGGTGATGGCTTTTCTCTGTTCGTATAGTCGGTCCAACATATGGAGGGTGGAATTCCAACTTGTGACAACATCACAAATGAGACTGTTGGGGGATACCGTTATGACGCTGCAGCTCAAGGAGGGTGTGCTTTGCGGTGAACGAGTGGTTGAAAAGTAGAGATGAGCGAATCGAATCTGCCGAATTCAAATTCGGTACAAATGAAAAATTCGATTTGCAACGAATGCGAATATCGCCACGACTCTATTTTGCAAATCGCTTAATTAAACTCCATTTAGTGTGGTCCAGGCTCCAGGGCATCTAAAAAGCCGGATCCATATGTGAGGATATGGGGCAAGGAACTCTGGGAAGGCGGGAACAGGGGTAGGCGGGATGACCCTGAATCACAACCAGGATTCAATAACTCAACTGAAATCTACCAATGAGGCCACAGATAAACACATTAAGCTAAAATATATAATTTTTATTATTAAAGATAATAAGAAAAACAATGCCTCACAATACAGTGATCAGAAAGGTATCAAATCAGATATAGCACTAAATAATGAACACAAAACCAAGGGAGGGGGTTTAGGGTACAGGTGAAAAACCTGACCTGACCAACCCTACCTAGTCTAACCCCTTGCCCTCACTACAATAAGTGTGGACAGGGAATAGGGATAGTAGAAGTCACATATACATTAAGAATAAACAATGCAATGACTTAATATGTATATACTCTTACTCCTAATGACCTACGCGTTTCACCCTTACTTGTAGTTAGGGGTTCATCAGGGCTCAGGGGAGCAGTCAACATATCACAATAGATAGTAATCAATAAAACACTATATATAAAAAGTGATAAAGAAACAAGTGAAGCACACGTGATACAAAAGCATAATAGCCGCACAATGATACTGAGTATATGATGAATAGATAAATGAAAATAGATAAATCATTCCAATCAGGCCAAAATGGTAGAAATATGGATCCTTAATTGTACTATGAGTAGATGAAGAATACGTTCCTTGTCCAAAGTAAGTACTGTGAAGATAAGATCACAAAAAAACCTGTCAATGTCCCATAATTTAACAAAAATAACAAATACAGAAAAATGTATATAATAATGTGTACCTCCAAATGTAATTAGGTATACATAAGATAGCCCAACGTCGTATTACAGATATGTCACCCCAGAAATCACTGTTTGCCAAACCCTGGGTTACTGAAAATGCTAGGACCTAATACATAAATAAATAAACCAAAATTGACAGGTAAGAATACCAAAAGTCCATAATAACACCAAAAAACTATAAGAACGGATAATGAGCCAGTCTTACCCATGTGTGATGGATGATGGACTAAGAGCTGATAACTGGTGTAGCACACCAAATGCAATGATACAAAATATTAGGCCAAAGATACTGTAAAGACAAAGACATAAAAATATGTCATTGTCTAAACTATGTGGACATGAGCATAAACAGTATGTGCAAATACAAGGTAAAGCTTACCCCCTGACCAGATGATGCAATGCGCCAAAACGAATCCAGGTGGATTGTAAATAGATTAGAAACACTTCCAAAAAGCACTAAAAATAATAATAAATAAAGCGCCATGTGACCAACAGGTATTATTACTACCGTACCAATAATGCCCCTATAGTACGATAATATAAAATGTAATTTATATATACTGCCTACCCTAATGCAGGATGCATAGAGCGTCAGGCGGCCCAAGATACATAGAGAATTCGATAATGAGGAAGCCTGGTGTCACCTCCCTAATGTGGAGGCTTCAGAGGAGACGATAACTCCTACAAAAAGATAATGTAAGGGGAATATAGTTACCATAGGTAAAGGTCACATAGAGTATGCAAAACGGTGCAACCAAAGTACACTTACCCAGTCCCTGGTGTCCCTTGTGTGGACTCAGTATGCGGTGTCAACACTGAACGCCGCAAGTCTGATTAAAAAGCCGCAGGACCGGAAACGGAAGTGACGATAAGTGTGTCACTGCGCATGTCCAGGGTTAGTGGAACGCAATGCGCTTCAGACGGCGCGTGTGGGGTTAGGCAAAATCCAAAGCGAGGCTTGGATGTAGTGCATGTCACCCCGCGCATGCGCCCTAACCAGACACCAGGTATATCAATATATGGGACGTATTAAAGGATGAAATCTTAACTCATAGCCAAAGGATAATGTACATATATAAAATTATAAATGTACGTCAACTGGGCCAATGTGGAAATATTGATAGAGTATAATAAGTAAGATCTAGAATGATAACATATGATAGAATAATGCAAACAATTTGAAAATAATGATAAATGTATAATTATAAATAAATAAATGGCAGGTGGGTATAGACACTCAAACAAATCGGAAGGTGTATGACACTAGAGGTGGGAAATATTATAGTTTATACTCCATAAGAGATAGCTAGAACTGTATCAAATGAAAGGACAGAAAGATAGTTGGTCATTAAGACCATAGGGGGTGGTAGTCTTTAGCCGGTATATCCAGCGCGTTTCGGCTTGTAGTAGTCTTTTGTCCAGGTCGCCGCCCCTAATGTCGGGTTTGAGGACTTCAATAACCTGGAAGGCTAAATTAAAGGGGGTGTCCACATGGTGCCTGAGCATATGAAGCGACACCGGTTTCTCCCTCTTATGTCTGATGTCACTTATGTGTTCGAGTACCCTACGTCTTACCTCCCTCATGGTCTTGCCTACATAGCTTAAGGGGCAGGGACAAGTGGCCAAGTAGATAACCTTACTTGTTTTGCAGTTCGCATAATCATAGCACTTGTAGGTCTTATTAGTGCTCGGGCTAAGGAATTCTTTGGAAACACGCATGTATTTACATGCCTTACAAGATCCGCATTTAAATGATCCGGATATTTTGCGGTCCAGCCAAGTTCCTGGACCTCTTGGGGGAGTGTACAAACTATGTACCAAAAAATCCCCCAGATTTTTGCCCCTTCTATATGTGATCCTGGGTGTCTCTTCCACCAAGGAGCCTACTACTGGGTCTCTCTTGAGGATAGGCCAGTGATTTGTCAAAATTTGACGTATCTCCTTAGCCGCTGCATCAAATGTGCCAATGATTCGAGTTGGAAGGTCTTTGTCCGCTGCCTTAGGTTTAGAATGTAAGAGTGTAGACCTGTCCAAATGTTTCGTTTCTATATATGCCTTTTTGAGAACCCTATTAGGGTATCCTCTATGTTGAAACCTGCTGCGTAACGCCTTAGCTTCATGATGGAAGACTTGTTCCGAGGAACAGTTCCTTTTGAGCCTCAGGTACTGTCCCTTGGGGATCCCATTTCTGAGGGAAAAAGGATGATGGCTGGACCACATGAGTAGGCTATTACCAGCTGTGGGTTTCCTATGAATTTTGGTGCCAATGTTGCCATTGCTGCTACGTTCTAGCAGTACATCCAAGAAGACTAGGGAATCCTGGTGGATCTCAAAGGTGAATTTTAAACCCACTGGGTTAGCATTAAGGGACTGCACAAAATCCTCAAATTCCACTTTGGGGCCGCTCCAGATGACCGCCACGTCATCAATGAAGCGGCCCCAATAGATAATATGGTGGTGGAAACGAGAATTGTCCTCCCCAAATACAACCAGGATTCAGCCTATCAGCAGCCAGTCACCCCTGTGATGTCACAGCCTGTCGGGGTATAAAGCAAAGCGCGTTATAACCAAAAATAAGGATCAAAGAAAAATTATAAATATGATTGATGATACGAGGTGGACATAAAACACCTCAAAAAGAGTTCTAGGATATGTAATTATGTTGTGCAGTTAGTAAAACAGGGTTCAAACGTCTATGCAAAATATATATAATTGATTTAATATACAATAAATTTAAATACAATCAAACTAATCAATACAAAACCCAATAATACACAGTAGCATGCAATACACAAATTCGGCCACAAGATGGCTCTAACACAATGGAACTGCCTCTATCACCTTAAAACACAAGGGGGCAGCAGAGCCACCCTCAATCCAGGGCAAACGCCGAGGGGGGCCATGTAGGAAATCGCCCTTGCGATCTGCGGCGATATCGGGCTGATCGGGTCTCTGGGACCCGACCGCCCGGTAATTTTGCATGATCACGGCTGTCACAGACAGCCAGGATCATGCTAACCTATAGGAGCGAGGTGGCAAGCCTGCCACCTCCTCCTATTCCCTGCGATCCGTCGGTTAGTTAACCGACCAATCGCAGGGGGGGGGGGGGGGGCGGTTACTTCCTCCCGCCCTGCCCGGCCCCTGGAAGTCTGGAGAGGACGGAGGAAGACCGGAAGATGTGGCAGGGGACGGGGGAGTGCTGGGGCCCGGCCCCGGTACTTACCTCATCCCTGAAGACCCGGATCCCGGCAATGAAGGCGGCGGCGGCGACAGGTGAGTAGATCTTCAGCCACGGTCGGGCCCTTTACAGCAATGAACGTCGCCGTAAAGCGACATGCATTGCTGTATTGGGACCCTGTATACTACAACTCCCAGCATGCCCAGACAGCCCTTGGCATCTGGGCATGCTGGGAGTTGCAGTTTTGCAACATCTGGAGGTCCACAGTTTGGAGACCACTGTGCCCTTCCAGATGTTGCAAAACTACACATCCTCAGCATGCCCTTACTGTCCAGGCATGCTGGGAGTTGTAGTTCTGTAACATCTGGCCCTTTAGATGTTGCAGAACTACAACTCCCAGCATGCCTGGACAGTTTTGGCATACTGTGAGTTGTAGTTTTGCAACATCTGGAAGGGCACAGATTGGGAACCACTGTATTAGTGGTCTGCAAACTGTAGTCCTCCAGATCCAGATGTTGCAAAACTACAACTCCAAGTATGCTGGGAGTTGTAGTTCGGCAACATCTGGCTCTAAAGATGTTGCCGAACTACTACTTCCAGCATGCCTGAGAATGTTTGAGAGTAGTGGTTTTGCAACAACTGGAGGCACACTGGTTGGGAAACATTGTCTGTTTCCTAACTCAGTGTTTCCCAACCCGTGTGCCTCCAGCTGTTGCAAAACTATAACTACCAGCATGCACTGATAGACTGTGCATGCTGGGAGTTGTAGTTTTGCAACAGCTGGAGGTTCCCCCCCTTGAATGTACAGGGTACATTCACATGGGCAGGGGGCTTACAGTGAGTATCAGGCTGCAAGTTTGCGATGCAGCAAATTTTGCGCGGCAGCTCAAACTCGCAGCGGGAAACTCGCTGTAACCCCCCGCCCGTGTGACTGTACCCTAAAAACACTACACTACACTAACACAAAATAAAAAGTAAAAAATACTACATATACACATACCCCTACACAGCCCCCCTCCCCAATAAAAATGAAAAACGTCTGGTACGCCACTGTTTTCAAAATGGAGCCTCCAGCTGTTGCAAAACAACAGCTCCCAGTATTGCCGGACAGCCATTGACTGTCCAGGCATGCTGGGAGTTTTGCAACAGCTGGAGGCACCCTGTTTGGGAATCACTGGTGTAGAATACCCCTATGTCCACCCCTATGCAAATCCCTAATTCAGGCCTCAAATGCGCATGGCACTCTCACTTTGGAGCCCTGTCGTATTTCAAGGCAACAGTTTAGGACCACATATGGGGTATCGCCGTACTCGGGAGAAATTGCCTAACAAATTTTGGGGGGGCTTTTTCTCCTTTCACCCCTTATGAAAAGGTGAAGTTGGGGTCTACACCAGCATGTTAGTGTAAAACAATTTTTTTTTTTACACTAACATGCTGGTGTTGCCCCATACTTTTCATTTTGACAAGAGGTAAAAGGGAAAAAAGCCCCCCAAAATTTGTAATGCAGTTTCTCCCGACTATGGAGATACCCCATAGTGCTCTGAGAGCGCACAACAACGCCCAGAAGGGAGAGTGCACCATGTACATTTGAGGTGATTTGCACAGGGGTGGCTGATTGTTACAGCGGTTTTGACAAACGCAAAAAAAAAAAACACATGTGACTCCATTTCGGAAACTATACCCCTCACGGAATGTAATGAGGGGTGCAGTGAAAATTTACACCCTACTGGTGTGACAGATCTTTGGAACAGTGGGCTGTGCAAATTAAAAATACGTTCCTCAAGGGGTCTAGTTTCCAAAATGGTATGCCATGTGGGGGTTATTTTGCTGTCCTGGCACCATAGGGGCTTCCTAAATGCGACATGCCCCCTAGCAAAATTTGCTCTCAAAAAGCCAAATATCACTCCTTCTCTTCTGAGCATTGTAGTTCGCTGGGGGGGGGGGGTATTTTCTGCTATTAACCCTTGCAAAAATTTGAAATTTGGGGGGGGGGGAAACACACATTTTAGTGAATTTTTTTTTTTTTTTTTTTACGTATGCAAAAGTCGTGAAACTCCTGTGGGGTATTAAGGCTCACTTTATTCCTTATTACGTTCCTCAAGTAGTCTAGTTTCCAAAATGGTATGCCATGTGGGTATTTTTTGCTGTCCTGGCACCATAGGGGCTTCCTAAATGCGACATGCCCCCTAGCAAAATTTGCTCTCAAAAAGCCAAATATCACTCCTTCTCTTCTGAGCATTGTAGTTCGCTGTTAGGATTCGGCAGGCTGGATGTGGATCCTCTGTGTCAGCGAAGGATTGGCGTGGACCGTGTCGGTGGACCGGTTCTAGGTTGCTACTGGTATTCACCAGAGCCCGCCGCAAAGCGGGATGGTCTTGCTGCGGCGGTAGCAAGCAGGTCGTATCCACCGGCAACGGCTCAACCTCGCTTACTGCTGAGAAGGCGTGGGACAGAAGGACTAGGCAGAGGCAAGGTCAGCTGTAGCAGAAGGTCGGGGCAGGCGGCAAGGTTCGTAGTCAATAGCAATAGCAAGAGGTCAGGTACACTGGTAAGGCAAACACTGTAAACGCTTTCTCTGGCACAAAGGCAAGAAGATCCGGCAAGGAAGTGAAGGGGAAGTGAGGTTAAATAGACAGGGAGCAGGTGGAGGCTAATTAGACAGATTGGGCCAGGCAGCAATCACTGGCCCTTTAAATCTCAGAGAGCTGGCGCGCGCCCTAAGGAGCAGAGCCGCACGCGCCAGGATGAGACAGCCGGGGACCGGGACAGGATAGAGACTTGGGATGCGATTCGCGAGCGGGCGCGTCCCGCTATGCGAATCGCATCCCCGCCGGCAGTGTCAGTGCAGCGCTCCCGGTCAGCGGGTCTGACCGGGGCGCTGCAGAGAGAGGAACGCCGCGAGCGCTCCGGGGAGGAGCAGGGACCCGGAGCGCTCGGCGTAACAGTACCCCCCCCTTAGGTCTCCCCCTCTTTTTGTCCAGATGTCGCTCCACATTGGGAGCGATTGTAGAGTCTCCTTCTGGAGGACAGTGAAGTCCTGGGTATGCTCATCAATGGCAGGCAGTTCAGAAGGAGTGGGAATGGGGAGGGAGGGCAGAGTGTTACCAGGACGGGGGCTATGAGGAGGCACGGCATAGTCCTGATAGGCCTTGGGGAGACCAGGTATTGGGGGAGACACTGAGGTTTGACAGACGGGACTGGGGGCAGACGTGAGGCATCTTTTGTGGCAAGAAGCACCCCAGCTCTTGATCTCCCCGGTGGTCCAGTCAAGGGTAGGAGAGTGGCGTTGGAGCCATGGCAGACCGAGGAGGACTTCAGAGGTGCAGTTGGGCAAAACAAAAAGTTCAATTTTTTCGTGATGCAGTCCAATGCTCATGAGCAGGGGTTCTGTGCGGTAACGCACAGTGCAGTCCAATTTCACACCGTTGACCGAGGAAATGTAGAGCGGCTTGGCGAGTCGGGTCACAGGGATGTTGAACTTAACAAAAGAGGCCAAAATGAAATTTCCCGCAGAACCAGAGTCCAAGAAGGCCACAGCTGAGAAGGAGGAGTTGGCAGAAGGAGAAATCCGTACGGGCACAGTGAGACGTGGAGAAGCAGACTTCAGACCAAGAGACGCCACTCCCACGTAAGCTGGGTGCGTGCGTGCGTTTCCCAGACGTGGAGGACGAATAGGGCAATCCACCAAGAAATGTTTAGTACTAGCGCAGTACAGACATAAATTTTTATCTCTGCAGCGAGTCCTCTCTTCATGGGTCAGGCGAGACCGATCCACTTGCATAGCCTCCTCGGCGGAAGGCACAGGGGTAGATTGCAAAGGATACTGCGAGAGAGGTGCCCAAAGATCAAGGTCTTTTTCCTGGCGGAACTCCTGGTGTCTTTCAGAAAAACGTATGTCAATGCGGGTGGCCAAATGGATAAGTTCATGCAGGGTGGCAGGAATTTCTCGTGCGGCCAGCACATACTTAATGTTACTGGATAGGCCTTTTTTAAAGGTCGCGCAGAGAGCCTCGTTGTTCCAAGATAGTTCTGAGGCCAGGGTACGAAATTGGATGGCGTATTCGCCTACAGAAGAATTTCCCTGGACCAGGTTCAGCAAGGCAGTTTCGGCAGAAGAAGCTCGGGCTGGTTCCTCGAAGACACTATGAACCTCAGCGAAGAAGGACTGTACAGTGGCAGTGACAGGATCATTGCGGTCCCAGAGCGGTGTGGCCCATGACAGGGCCTTCCCAGACAGGAGACTGACCACGAAAGCCACCTTCGACCGTTCTGTAGGAAAT
Organism: Hyla sarda; assembly: GCF_029499605.1. Taxonomy (NCBI): domain Eukaryota; kingdom Metazoa; phylum Chordata; class Amphibia; order Anura; family Hylidae; genus Hyla; species Hyla sarda. The sequence goes on along the minus strand of NC_079190.1, from coordinate 312,333,562 downwards.
TGGTCCGACAACATCTCCAAATGTAGGGAACATTGTGACAGGAAACCACGGCAAAGTCTAGAGTCCCCATCAAATTTGTCCAGCAGGGACAAGCGGAGGCCAGGAGCGGGCACTCCCTGCGAAGGAGGTGCAGGAGCTGGCGGAGGAGATGGTTGCTGCTGTAGCTGTGGCAGAAGTTGCTGTAGCATGGCGGTCAACTGCGACAGCTGCTGTCCAAGTTGCTCTATCTATTGAGACTGCTGGGCGACTACCGTGGTAAGGTCAGCGACAACTGGCAGCGGGACCTCAGAGGGATCCATAGCCAGATCTACTGTTAGGATTCGGCAGGCTGGATGTGGATCCTCTGGGTCAACGAGGGATTGGCGTGGACCGTGTCGGTGGATTGGTTCTAGGTTGCTACTGGTATTCACCAGAGCCCGCCGCAAAGCGGGATGGTCTTGCTGCGGCGGTAGCAACCAGGTCGTATCCACCGGCAACGGCTCAACCTCGCTGACTGCTGAGAAGGCGTGGGACAGAAGGACTAGGCAGAGGCAAGGTCAGACATAGCAGAAGATCGGGGCAGGCGGCAAGGTTTGTAGTCAATAGCAATAGCAAGAGGTCAGGTACACTGGTAAGGCAAACACTGTAAACTCTTTCTCTGGCACAAAGGCAACAAGATCCGGCAAGGAAGTGAAGGGGAAGTGAGGTTAAATAGACAGGGAGCAGGTGGAGGCTAATTAGACAGATTGGGCCAGGCACCAATCATTGGTGCACTGGCCCTTTAAACCTTAGAGAGCTTGCGCGCGCGCGCCCTAAGGAGCGGAGCCGCGCGCGCCAGGACGAGACAGCCGGGGACCGGGACAGGTGAGAGACTTGGGATACGATTCGCGAGCGGGCGCGTCCCGCTATGCGAATCGCATCCCCGCCGGCAGTGTCAGTGCAGCGCTCCCGGTCAGCGGGTCTGACCGGGGCGCTGCAGAGAGAGGAACGCCGTGAGCACTTCGGGGAGGAGCAGGGACCCGGAGCGCTCGGCGTAACATTCGCCCGTAGTGCACTTCAGGTCAACTTATGGGGTACCTCCATACTCAGAAGAGATGGGGTTACAAATTTTGCGGGGTATTTGCTGCTATTAACCCTTGCATAAATGTGAAATTTGGGGGGAAACACACATTTTTTGTGAAATTTTTTTATAATATTTTTTACATATGCAAAAGTCGTGAAACCCCTGTGGGGTATTAAGGCTCACTTTATTCCTTGTTACGTTCCTCAAGGGGTCTAGTTTCCAAAATGGTATGCCATGTGTTTTTTTTCCTATTCTGGCACCATAGGGGCTTCCTAAATGCAACATGCCCCCCAAAAACCATTTCAGAAAAAGGTACTCTCCAAAATCCCCTTGTCGCTCCTTCGCTTCTGAGCCCTCTACTGCGCCCACCGAACACTTTACATAGACATATGAGGTATGTGCTTACTCGAGAGAAATTGGGCTACAAATATAAGTATACATTTTCTCCTTTTACCCCTTGTAAAAATTCAAAAATTGGGTCTACAAGAACATGCGAGTGTAAAAAATGAAGATTGTGAATTTTCTACTTCACTTTGCTGCTATTCCTGTGAAACACCTAAAGGGTTAAAGTGCTGACTGAATGTCATTTTGAATACTTTGGGGGGTGCAGTTTTTATAATGGGGTAATCTGTGGGGTATTTCTAAGATGAAGACCCTTCAAATCCACTTCAAATCTGAACTGGTCCCTGAAAAATGGTGATTTTGGAAATTTTGTGGAAAATTGCTGCGGAACTTTGAAGCCCTCTGGTGTCTTCCAAAAGTAAAAACATGTCAATTTTATGATGCAAACATAAAGTAGACATATTGTATATGTGAATAAAAAAAAATAATTATTTGGAATATCCATTTTCCTTACAATCAGAGAGCTTAAAAGTTAGAAAAATGCAAAATTTTAAATTTTTTCATCAAATTTTGGAATTTTTCACTAAGAAACGATGCAAATATCGACAAAATTTTACCAATAACATAAAGTAGAATATGTCACAAAAAAACAGTCTCGGAATCAGAATGATAGGTAAAAGCATCCCAGAGTTATTAATGCTTAAAGTGACAGTGGTCAGATGTTCAATAAACGCTCTGGTCCTAAGGTGTAAAATGGCCTGGTCCTTAAGGGGTTAAAAGAGAACGTGCAACTTTGCCGGATAGTTGAATCTGTGTACTATAACGAAATGATAACATCATTGAGAAATACAACAGACGAGGTTGTATCTGACCTGAAAACGTGTCAGGTCATAACAAATATAACAAACGACAAAATTGCTCTGAAAACGAGTCAGTAGCAACTGACATTACCCCTTTTAACCTGAAGAGGAGTCAGGCAACAGGGTAACATCATGAGTATTCATGACAAGATACCTGTATGAAGCTGGCGTGTTGTTCTGAAGGCGTGTCAGTAACAAAAATGACCAATTGTGTCCAATACCCTAACCAAATGATCTACCTCCACTGTGTGCACCGCATGAAACATGTTAACCGTATGTACGGCATAACCTGCTAACAGTATACCCAACTACAAGTCGCTACTCAATATGTTATTGCTCTGAGACATGTCTGTAACAATAACCCATGCGTTGTATCCCCCCCTGCAGACGTAGGAGGTTAAAGAATATGTGCTCGATATATCTGCAATGAATGTAAGCACAATATGAATACTGTAATCGTGTATTGTAAATATATGTACAGCCAGAGGTGCATCTGCTATTCAACACAAGGAACGAATGCACACAATAACCTACCCGCATACAACTATGGTAGTATGCAACAAATGCTGTGTACTGGTGCATGTATCATACACAAGCTGGGAGCGTAAGTACCGTGAAAACGCAAGGAACGTTATGAATTTATACTCTAACACCATTATAAGTACAGCATACATGCCTAGAAAATAAAGTGCAAACAACATATATCTAAAAAGATTAAAGACAACGTGCAACTGTGCCGGATAGTTGAATATGTCTACTATAAGTAACTGATAACGTGGTCATGAAATACCACGGAGGAGGCTGTATCTGTCCTGAGAACGTCTCAGGTCATGACAATAAACCACAATGTAATTGCTCTGAAAATTCGTTGGTAGCAACCGACATTAACTTAAGCTGAAGGAGTCAGGCAAATAGGGCAACATCCTAACAAAGCTGTATAAGCTTTCCGTATAAACACTATGCACGAATATGCAGTTTGAAATCTATGAGCATGAGTACAGTAAAGCTACGGGAGCATATGTGTAGTGTAGACTCTAAGGATGAAAATGCTGAAAAACTATTACCCATGTGCAGTACAACAAAATAAAGCTATGAACGTAACCAGACTATGAGTGTAACGTGCAACTATGCCAGATAGTTGAATCTGTGTACTATAGCGAAATAACGTAATCGAGAAATACAACAGACGAGGTTGTATCTGACCTGAAAACATGTCAGGTCATAACAAATACACCAACGACAAAATTGCTCTGAATTCGAGTCAGTAGCAACCGACATTGCCCCTTAACCTGAAGAGGAGTCAGGCAACAGGTTAACATTGTGAGTATTCCTGAAATTGGTTGCTCTGAATGTGAGTCAGTAACAACCGCGATTCAACCACTGAAGGAATGAGACAGGTGACCGGGTATTGAACAGCCGATTAGTGCCACTAAAATGATGACCACCCTTTGAACAAGTACCTGTGCCGGATAGTTGAATATGTGTACTATAACTAACTGATAATGTAGTCGTGAAATACAACAGAGGAGGTTGTATCTGACCTGAGAACTTGTCAGGTCATGACAATAAACAACAATGCGATTGCTCTGAACGAGTCAGTAGCAACCGACATTGACCCCTTAACCTGAAGAGGAGTCAGGCAATAGGGCCACATCCTGACAAACCTGAGTGAACTTTCCGTATAAAAGACTATGCACGAATACACAGAATGAAAGCTATGAACATACGTACAGTAAAAGCTACGGGAGCATGTGTGTAGTGTAGACGCTATGGATGAACATGCAGAATAAATACCATTGCCCATGTACAGTAAACGCTATGGATGTTAGTGCAGAGAACATAACAGAATGAATGCTACATGTACGCAGAATAAATACTACAACGTGTCGGCATAATAATTACTACCATCGTATGTACAGAATGAATGCTACGAATATCCGTGTAGTGTATTGATACAATTCTATGTGCAATATACATGACGTGAACATGTCTGTGGTATGAATACAACGAGCGTGTATGTGGTATAAATGCTATGAGTGTATAGTGGTATGATACTCTGAGCAGTATAATGCTATGAGTATACTTGCGGTATCAATGCTAAGAGCGTATGTGCCTGATGTAGGCCATGTGTATGTGCAGTATAAATGTGTCAAGTACATGTGCAGTATAAGCGTCGAGCATATGTTCTACGAATTAATATGTGGTATGACGCTATGAGGTATGAGTACTATGAGCAGTATAATGCTGTGAACATGCTATGAGCGCGTGGCCACAACTGCACGAAACAGCATAATACTATATGTGAGAACCGTATGAAACCTGCGTGTATGAATGCGGTGAACGTGTTAATAACAAAACCATGACCGTGTAACCAATATAACTGCCATGAGCGTATGAACCCTGCGTGTATGAATGGGGTGAACGTGTGAATAACAAAACCATGACCGTGTAACCAATATAACTGCCAGGAGCGTATGAACCCTGCGTGTATGAATGCGATGAACGTGTGAACAACAAAACCATAACCGTGTGACCAATATAACTGCCATGAGCGTATGAAACCTGCGTGTATGAATGCGGTGAACATGTGAACAACTTAAGAACCGTAAGCGTGTGACCACTATAACTGCCATGAGTGTATGAACCGTATAATTGCTATAGGCAGTATACTGCCGTAACCAGTATGAAATACCATTAACATATGAACCGAATGATACTTTGAGCGTATGAACCAGTGATAATTACGAGGTGTTTGATTGCCATGAACGTAACATGGAAGAAAGAACGTAAGACCGTGAACATGCCAAGAATATCTGAACAGCATAAATGCCAAGAATGTGGACCATGTAAAACACCAGCGAGTGAGAGAATAACCAAGAGGTGAACAGCATAAACGAGTTTGCACAGTATAAATGCTGTGAATGTATCGTCAGTGAGTATATGTACCGTATAGAATGATATTAGCACATGAAACTGTATACATACTATGCGCGTATGAGCAGTGTGCCATAAGCGTAAGAATTAACCATGAGTGTAAGAATGATAAGAAACTCATGGAGTTATCAAACCGTGAAGATGCTCTACTCGTGTGCCCCTTGTACCAGTAATGCGTGTATGCCCATTATAAACCAAGCGTATGAACCGTATGGATACCATGATCATGTAAATAACGAGTATTACACTGTGTATACTATGATTTAATTAGATGTAGCCTATGTTATATCTCTACAGAGCATTGCACCCTACTGTATACTATATTGAAACAAGACACTCTGCAGAGCACTGCACACAGCATATGCTACCCTGCAACGTGATCCTCTGCAGAGTATTGCACCACACCAAGCAGTAAATGCCACCCTGTGTTGCAACGAGACCCTTCGCAGAGCATTGCACCACTGCACATGCTAACTGTAACGACCCTCTGCAGAGCATTGCACTGTGCCCTATATAATATGTTATATTGAAACCATCCCATCTGCAGAGAATTGCACTAACTGTATAAAGTTTGTTTATATTGAGACCATCTGCAGAGTATAGCACTATACTGTATATAGTATATATTATATTGTAACAAGACCATCTACAGAGCATTGCACCTTAACTATATATCATGTATACTATATTGTAACAAGATCATCTGCAGAGCATATCACCATAGCTGTATATCATGTATACTATATTGTAATGAGACCATCTGCAGAGTATTCCACCATAACTGTATATCATGTATACTATATTGTAACGAGACCATCTGCAGAGCACTGCACTATACCGTTATACAGTACATGTTATATTGTAACGAGACCCTTTGCAGAGCATTACACTGTACCGTATATTGCAAGGGCACCGTATACCCCGCAGAGCACCGCAGCACACAGCAAAAGTTATATTGAAACGACTCTTTGCAGAGCATTGCACCACAATGTATACAGCAAACGTTATATTGAAACAACCCTCCGCAGAGCATTACACTATACTTTAGATTAACAATAGCAGACAAGCTGACAGGTCCGCCTAACGAGAACTGGGCAGCTGCCGCAACCTGTCCCAAGGGCATAGACAATTGTAGCGGCGGGCGATCCACATGTCGCCATGAGGCAGCTAGCGGGCTGCACGAAATGCTGAGGCCGCACCACCCCCAGCACCGATTTAACTCACCTGCTTGCCACTCCTGGCCCCCACTACCGCTGCGGGCCGAGCCAGCCAGAACCATACCTGCCCAATATTGCCTTATAATCAGAGTGAGACACAGCATCCCCAGATAAGACAGCCAGCGGAGCTGCCCGGAATGCCACGCCTGCACCCCCCCAGACTCATGATCAGCGAGGCCTCCGCACCTCTGAAGATTTTTGTGGGAGATTCAAACACCAGACTGCCACAGGAAGCAGAGATTCCACAAACGACACGTGCTCCACCCCTGTTGGAGAGGGGGAAGTTATATACACACGCCCCTACCTGTTCCCAATAAGCCCCACCTGGAAGTGCAGGGAGCGATAATTACTTCCGCCCCTCGCACAAATACAGCCCATCAGGCTTTATACTTAGCACCTTTAATATTACACCTCCGCAATAAGGTAGGAATGACTGAATATCAAGCCAATTAATTATAGACAAATAACTCAAAGAAAGGTAGATATATCAGCTCACCCATAAATCCACATAGACAGATATCATGTCTGATATCTGTCTATGTGGATTTATGGGTGAGCTGATATATCTACCTTCCTTTGAGTTATTTGTCTATGCCGTGAACTTGTATTGTGCTAGCCCACATTCTATAAGAATACTACAGTGACGGACACGAATATTGTGTTTCCTCCAGTTACTTTATATGCTTATACTATAATCTACGCACCAACTCACACAATAATTCATCATGTCAACATTAATGGATGAAACAAACACACCTGCACTTTTACCTGAACCTGAAATATTGGTGCCTGCTATGCCAGATTTTTCCAGCCTGAATCTTACTACGCATAGAGCTAAAGTTGCTAGCGTTTTTTCGGGAGATGTAACTGCAGCGTGTGTATTTGATCTTAAAAAATTGATGTGGGAACTTGAGGATCTCAAGTCACAACAATTAAAAACCTGGTGGGATGCAACCACCTTGACACAGTATCTAGAGAAACACATGATTCCAAGGGGTCTTCGCATAAGAAAAAAATCTACCATTATATATGATGAAGATTTTGAAAAACGATGGAATGATGCCCTTACTAGGTGTTCTCTTGAAATAATGTCTCTTATAGTAGAAAAGGAAGAGATCAAACTGGCTGATCTTGAAACAAGCATTAACAAAGTGGTCATTTCACTGGAGCCATACAAGAATTCTGTTGATTTTTTAACACAACAGAAAAAAATGAATGACCATTTAACCGATTTAGAAACTATTGTAACCAATATCAAGAAAGCTAAGTTTAATCGAGATCTTACTGATTACAGCTCCAATGCGGTTTATAATTGGCAAAGAAAGAAAACGCCCAAACCAAGATCCATTCTTAAAAATCCACATAGTCACAGTACATCTCAGAACAATAATAACAAAAACGTAAGCTTCAGCTCCTCAGAAAATGACATGACTGATTATGGGACAGACTATACGGACAGTGAGAATGAAAATACAGCTACAGCTATCAGCTCTAATACCGTATATACTCGAGTATAAGCCGACCCGAGTATAAGCCGAGACCCCTAATTTCAACCCAAAATCCCCCCCCAAAAAAAAAAAAAAAAAAAAAATAAGTTATTGACTCGAGTATAAGCCTAGGGTGGGAAATACATCATCCCCCCTGTCATCATCCAGACCCGTCATCAACATCCTCATCATCACCGCCTGTCATCATCCCCTTGTCATCATCCCACACATCCCCCTTCATCATCCCCTTGTCATCATCCCACACATCCCCCCTTCATCATCCCCTTGTCATCATCCCACACATCCCCCCTTCATCATCCCCTTGTCATCATCCCCACCCCCCCTTCATCATCCCCTTGTAATCATCCCACACACCCCCCTTCATCATCCCACCCCCCCTTCATCATCCTCTTCTCATCATCCGCCCTCAGTGGTCTTCAACCTGCGGACCTCCGGAGGTTTCAAAACTACAACTCCCAGCAAGCCCGGGCAGCCATCGGCTGTCCGGGCTTGCTGGGAGTTGTAGTTTTGAAACCTCCGGAGGTCCGCAGGTTGAAGACCACTGCGGCCTTCAACATCATCCAGCCCCCTCTAACCCCCTTTAGTTCTGAGTACTCACCTCCGCTCGGCGCTGGTCCGGTCCTGCAGGACTGTCCGGAGAGGAGGTGGTCCGGTGGGATAGTGGTTCTGGGCTGCTATCTTCACCGGGGGCGCCTCTTCTCCGCGCTTCTGGCCCGGAATAGAGGCTTTGCCTTGACAATGACGCAGAAGTACGTTGGCGATGAACGCACCTCTGCGTCGTTGTCAAGGCAACGTTACTATTCTGAGGCCGGGCCCGAAGCGCTTAGAAGAGGCCTCCCCGGTGAAGATAGCAGCCCGGAACCACTATCCCACCGGACCACCTCCTCTCCGGACAGCCCTGCAGCACCGGACCAGCGCCGAGCGGAGGTGAGTACTGTACAGAACTAAAGGGGGGTGAGAGGGGGCTGGATGATGTCGAAGGCCGCAGTGGTCTTCAACCTGCGGACCTCCGGAGGTTTCAAAACTACAACTCCCAGCAAGCCCGAACAGCCGATGGCTGCCCGGGCTTGCTGGGAGTTGTAGTTTTGAAACCTCTGGAGGTCCGCAGGTTGAAGACCACTGCGGGTGGAGAGTTCACTCGAGTATAAGCCGAGGGGGGTATTTTCAGCACGAAAAATCGTGCTGAAAAACTCGGCTTATACTCGATAATATACGGTAATAGGGACATCCAAAAGATACAACCATCAAAAAACGGGAAGGCACCAAATGTGAACACAGCGCAACACAGAAAAGAAAACGCAAACGACACAGATCGGGGAAGAAACACAAGAACAGTGTACAAAAGACCCAACAAATATCACCGGAATTAAAAGCAATAAATCATTCAGTAATTTATATTTCAGCACAGATTCTAAGTGAAACACAAATTCAAGTGTTGGAGAAAGGTCTGACATTCGTACCGACATGTGACTTTGATTTATATCAAACATTGCTTGATGTCAATAAATTTATGAGAATTTTGACTGTCAAAAAACATTTTTTTCATATTGATCCGGAGGATAATTTTTCATCTAATGATACCACTCACATTGATCCTTTAAATATACGTGGACATAGTAAGATACCACTGCATAGTGAATTTCATGATCATATTATTGCACAGATGTTGGTGGATTTACAACAAGATGTCAATGAGGATTCTGTTTTTTCTGATACCATCCAGACATCTTCTACCAGAAATCCGGATTTTTATCCTATTAATTCACGTACTGAAGGTATGGACACTTTTCAAACTAGAGTAGAGGCGGATCTAAAAAAGTTGTACCAGGAAAAAACTACATACAAAAAACATATTCTTACGGTCCTTCAAAGAAAAGCCTTAAAATAATTATCTGATAATGAAACTTTAATAATCCGACAGTCGGATAAAGGAGGATCTGTGGCAGTTATGGATATAATGCTATACAAGCAACTAATACTACAAATGCTGGAAGATACAAGGACATATCGTAATCTAAATGAGGACCCCACCAATACAATCAGGATCAAACTCAAGAAATTATTACAGGGTGGGGTAGCGCTGTCAATTATCACAGAGAAACAAGCAGACCATATGTCACCTCTGCACGCAAAATGTCCCATTTTCCATGCTTTACCTAAGCTGCACAAAAATCAATTCCCCCCTCCCCTCAGACCAATAGTTGCGGGGATTGATTCCTTGCTTGAGAGACTCAGTGAGTGGTTGGACAATCTATTGCAACCCTTAGTAGGTCACACAGCCGGATTTATCAAATATTCTAAATCTTTACTCCAAGCAGTTAAAAATATAAAATGGACAGAAAATGAAAGCTGGTTGTCTTGTGACATCACTGCCCTATATACGTGCATACCGCATGATAGGGCAGTGAGTGCCATAGCATATCACTTGCAGAAATATAGTAACTATAATTTTGATTTACAGGAATATATATTGCAGGTCTTATGTTTCCTTTTACATCATAATTTCTTTAATTTTGATAACACATATTATTTGCAGGTAACCGGGTGCCCGATGGATACCCTCCTTAGCCAATCTCTATATGGCATATTGGGAGGAGGTCGTCCTGTTCTCCCCTGCCAACCCTTTCCAATCCTTGGTCGGTTGGTACGGGAGATACATTGACGACCTCCTCCTTATATGGAGGGGGTCGTCATGCCAAGCCTGTGATTTCTCATTTATTTGAATAGTAATGATTTTTCTCTGGTATTTACCTCGAATTTATCCCAAACTGAAATAGATTTTTTGGATGTCACCTTGATTGGAGACACAGATAACGCGTGTATACACACCAAGCTGTACCACAAGCCATGTGCGGGAAATAGTCTATTACACGCATCAAGTTGTCACCCAAAACATGTCATGCAGAATTTACCCATAGGTGAATTTGTTAGAACTAGAAGAGCCTCATCTAAAGAACAGTCATACATAGCATCGTGTACAGACATCAAAAAACGTCTCAGAGAGAGGGGCTATTCACACCACACAATTGCTAGAGCGGAAGGTATTGTTAATTCTAAATCTCCTGATCATTATTTACTTGATAAACCTCAGAGTAATTCACCTGACAGCTTTTTCTAATCAATTTTATGACATTAAAAAAATAATATTTAAACATCTACTGGTTTTACATTATGATTCTACTATGTCGCACATTGTTAGCCAAGGTATCAGAGTCATGCCCAAAAAACACGATCTTTATATCAGCAACTTTCACCCAGTGATATAGCACCCAAACATAATAGAGATACCTGGCTTACAGTCAAAGGCAGTTATCAATGTGGACATATTAGATGCAAAATATGTAAATATATGTCCAACAGTTCCAACTTCTCATCCTGTGTCAACAATAAAATATATGGCATAAAGAGTTTTATCAATTGTCAAACCCATCATGTGATATACAGCTTGGTGTGCAAAACATGCAATTTATAGTACATTGGGTGTACTAGTCGTAAATTAAAAATTCGCATTCAGGAACACCTCAATATACCTGATAATCAAAGAGTCGGTAATCGATCCATGTCAGGGTTTTCTAAACATCTTCTTGAAAAACATGCAGGTGTCGTTCCTGATATTGAGCTTACTGGCTTGGAAAGGGTGCGTCCACCCCGGAGAGGTGGTGACTGGAATAGGACACTATTCAGACAGGAAGCGTTTTGGATTTTATGCCTTGATACACGCTTCCCAGCTGGTCTCAATTATAGGCATGATCTTAGCTATATATATTGAGTATAATTTATATAGTTTGTATACTTATATTTATATATATATTTTGTACATTTACTCTTTTTTTTTCTTCTTTATTTAGTTAGAGTATATCTGGTTCTTTACTTGATTTTCAAAGTATGCTCACACCTGAATAGTCACCTCCCCTTTGAGTGGGGTTGGGCGTGCCCTGGTTTTTTCCATAGAACAGGTCATTTGTAATCCAGGTATTAAAGGTGCAACATGTATTATAATAGTTATCTCCATGACTAAGATTTGTTAAGTCGAAACGCATTGGAGGTGTTTCCTTCTGTGCATATGTACTTTTAATCCATTTTTGTGTTTTGGATTTTATTATGGATCAATAAAATATATTTTTTACTCATATGGGAGCCGGACTTTTTCACCTTACCTTTTTCTGACCAATTAATTATAACCTTTACTACAGGTAATCAAAGTTATACTTTACCAGATATCTGGGCCTAGTAGGTTCAGGAATGCAGGAAATATGCAGAGTCTCAGGAAGGTCAGCTCTTTGGATCAAGTCTGGTCTCTCTGATGTGGTGTCTGATTGATAGGTTCCTTCTTCAGGCTTCCTCAGGTCTCTTTAGGTGTCCTCTAGGTGTCTTTCCTCCTTGTCAGCCCCCTCAGGTTTTTAAATCTTTCTTTATCTAAAGCCCACCCTCATCAAATATGATATAATCCGGTTGGGTGTGCCTGGGCAATTAACCTTGCAATTTCACTTGTGCTATTCCTAGCATTAACTATAGGGGGCAGTCTGTGACAAGGTATTGATTTTAAGAACAGACATATTTTCTATAATTGGGGTATAGGTATGTCATGTGACTATAATATTTATGCAATCTATTTAATATAAATATTTGATGCCCTTGTCCAATTAGTTCAGAATAATATTCACATATTTAAATCTCAAATAGATGACTGTAAGATCGAAGTCGGGGCAGAGCAGGGGGGGGGGGGGGGAACACGGGCGGCTAGGTGGGGAGCATGGCCGGCTTACCGCACCGGCGTAGTCGGCATCCTGGAGCAACGGCAGCAGCAGCAGGAGGAGTGCGGCCGGAAAGTGCGGCGTGGAGAAGGCTGCAGCGAAGATCGCGGTAAGTGATCTTCACTGTGGCCTTCTAAAAGCTGCAAAACTACAACTCCCAGCATGTCCACACAGCCAAAAGCTGTCTGGGCATGCTGGGAGTTGTAGTTTTGCAACATCTAGAGGGTCACAGTTTGGAGACCATTGTGTAGTGGTCTCTAAACTATACGGTGGTCTCCAAACTGTAACCCTCCAGATGTTGCAAAAATACAATTCCCATCATGGTCAAACAGTCAGCGATGCTGGGCATGTAGTTTTGCAATATCTTGACCTTCAGATGTTGCAGAACTACAACTCCCAGCATGCCTGGACAGTCTGAGCATGCTCGGAGTTGTAGTTTTGCAACATCTGGAGGGCTACAGTTTGGAGACCACTACTTAGCGGTCTCCAAACTGTTCTTCCCCAGTTGTTGCATAACTACAACTCCTAGCATGCCCAGACTGTCAGGGCATGCTGGGACTTGTAGTTCTGCAACATCTGAAGGGCCAGATATTGCAGAAATACACGCCCAGCATCCCTGACTGTCTGGACATGCTGGGAATTGTAGTTTTGCAACAGCTGGAGGCACACGGGTTGGAATCACTGAGCTACAGTCTGTTTTCTAACTCACTGGTTCCCCACCAGTGTGCCTACAGCTGTTGTAAAACTACAACTCCCAGCATATACTGTCTGTCAGTGCATTCTGGGAATTGTAGTTTTGCCACAGCTGAAGCTTTGAGGCGCCCCTCCCCCCCATGTGAATGTACAGAGTACATTCACACGGGCGGGTTTACAGTGGGTTTCCTTCTACATGTTTGAGCTGCGGCAAATGTTCCACCGCAGCTCAAACTCCCAGCGGAAAACTTACTGTGAACCCCAACCCATGTGAATGTACCCTAAAAACACTACCCTACACTAACAAATAATAAAAAGTAAAACACTACATATACACCCCTTACACGCCCCCCCCTCCCCCCACAAAAATGAAACCGAGTATTGCCGGACAGGCATAGACTGTCCTGGCAGGCTGGGAGTCTTGCAACAGCTGGAGGCACCCTGTTTGGGAAACACTGCTGTAGGGTTTTGTTGGAGACAAGCCTTATCCTTGTAACCGGTTCCGTCCCTATTGCAAATTCTTTATATAGGCCTCAAATGCGCATGGCGCTCTCTCACTTCAGAGCCCTGTCGTATTTCAAGGCAACAGTTTAGGGCCACATATGGGGTATATCCATACTCAGGAGAAATTGCATTACAAATTTTGGGGGGATTTTTCTACTTTTACCCCTTATGAAAAGGTAAAGTTGGGGGCTACACCAGCATATTAGTGTATTTTTACACTAACATGCTGGTGTTGCCCCATACTTTTCATTTTCACAAGAGGTAAAAGGAGCAAAAGACCCCCAAAATTTCTAACGGAAATACCCTATATGTGTACGTAAAATGCTCAGCGGACGAACTACACGACTCAGGAGTGAGAGAGCGCCATGTACATTTGAGCCCTAAATTGGTGATTTGCACAGGGGTGGCTGATTGTTACAGCGGTTCTGACATGAACGCAAAAAAAAAAAAAAAAAAAAAACATCCACATGTGACCCCCATTTTGGAAACTACACCCCTCATGAAACGTATAGTGGTATAGTGAGCCTTAACAACCCACAGGTCTTTGACAAATTTTCATTACATTTGGACATAAAAATAAAAAAAATTCTCTGAAATGCTGTTGTTACCCCAAATTTTTCATTTTCACAAGGGGTAATAGGAAAAAAGCCCCCCAAAATTTGTAACCCCATTTCTTCTGAGTATATAAATACCCCATATGTGGATGTAAAGTGCTCTGTGGGCGAACTACAATGCTCAGAAGAGAAGGGGCGCCATTGGGCTTTTTGAGAGAGAATTAGGCTGGAATTGAAGGCTGTGTGTGTTTACAAAGCCCCCATGGTGCCAGAACAGTGGACCCCCCACATTTTCCCCATTTTGGAAGCATTTATGCCCCACAGGTGTCTGACAGATTTTTTGAAAAGTCATCCGTGAAAATGAAAAACTTTATTTTTCATTTGCATAGCCCACTGTTCCAAAGATCTGTCAAATGTCAGTGGGGTGTAAATACTCACTGCACCCTTTATTAAATTCTGTGAGGGGTGTAGTTTCCAAAATAGTATGCCATGTGTTTTTTTTCTTTTCTTTTACTGTTCTGGCATCATGGGGGCTTCCTAAATGCGACATGCCCCCCAAAACCATTTCAGCAAAATTCGCTCTCCAAAAGCCCAATGTCGCTCCTTCCCTTCTGAGCCCTCTAGTGCACCCGCAGATAACTTTACACCCACATATGAGGTATTTCCTTACTCGAGAGAAATGGAGTTACAAATTTTATGTGGCATTTTCTCCTATTACTCCTTGTGAAAATGAAAAGTTTGGGGTAACACTAGCATTTTAGTGTTAAAAATTAAAATTTTCATTTTCACGTCCCACTTTAACGAAAGTTCGGCAATCACCTGTGGGGTGTTAAGGCTCACTGTACCCCTTGTTACGTTCCAGGAGGGGTGTAGTTTCCAAAATAGTATGTCATGTGTTTTTTTTTTTTGCTGTTCTGGCACCATAGGGGCTTCCTAAATTCCTAAAATGCCCCCCCAAAAACCTTTCAGCAAAATTTGCTTTCCAAAAGCCAAATGTGACTCCTTCTCTTCTTAGCTTTTTAGTTCGCCCACAGAGCATTTTATATCCTAACCTGGGGTATTTCCATACTCAGAAGAGATGGGGTTACAAATTTTGGGGGGCAATTTCTCCCATTACCCTTTTTTAAAAATGGTAAATTTGGGGAAAAAACTGCACTTTAGCGAAAAAAAATTTTTTTCATTTACACATCTGACACCTGTCATAAAACACCTGTTGGGTGTTAAGGCTCACTGGACCCCTTGTTATGTGCCTTGAGGGGTATAGTTTCCAAAATAGTATGCTATGTGGGGGGTTTATTACTAATCTGGTACCTTAGGGGCTTCCTAAAAACCATTTCAGAAAAACCTTAAGAACATGCTAGTATAAAAAAAGGAAGATTTTGAATTTTCTCCTTCACTTTGCTGCTATTCTTGTGAAACACCTGAAGGGTTAACAAATCCACTTCAAAACTGAACTGGTCCCTGAAAAATTCTGATTTTGAAAATTTTATGAAAAATTATGCTTAACTTTGAAGCCCTCTGATGTCTTCCAAAAGTAAAAACATGTTAACTTTATGATGCAAACATAAAGTAGACATATTGTATATGTGAATCAATATATTATTTATTTGGAATGTCTATTTTCCTTACAAGCAGAGAGCTTCAAAGCTAAAATTTCAAGTATCAAGTAGCGACAAAAATTTACCACTAGAATATGTCACGAAAAAACAATCTCGGAATCAGAATGAAAAGTAAAAGCATCCCAGAGTTATTAATGCTTAAAGTGACAGTGGTCAGAATTGCAAAAAATGCTCCTGTCCTTAGGGTTATAATGAGCTCCGTCCCCAAGGGATTAAAATATTGGACACCTCAAACATTATTTAGACAATTTAAAACAGCATTTAACTACATAGCGATAAATAAAAAGAATATCCCTTATAATGCCATAACTATCAGTTTTATATCTATCTATCTATATATATATATATATATATATATATATATATACACATACATACATACACACACACACCAGCATCGTTACAATAGGGCAATGTAGCATATTAATGCTACAGAGATCATATTATATGAATGATTTATAAAAGGGACATTAATATTAGCCTGTAGCTCACCTTTTGGCTGGCTGAATCTAAACCTTAGATTGGTGTTAACACTTCCATGGACAAATGGATCATATAAACTCAGGGTTGGTAAATACAGGGCTATTGTATTGAGATCGAGAGATCGACCAGTATTTGATTATCTCAAGACCTCTGTTATTGTTTTGTAAAAGACTGTAGACCGACCATTGTCTCAAGTTTGCTTATGGACATCTGGACTTATTACACTTCCATTGTGTTTACTCTACTGTTAACAACTCTTGGTATCTGTCTAATTTAGAAGAGCAGGAAAGGATAATTTCAACATTACACACAAACTAGAATCTTCTAGCTTTTAAACAAAAACTAGAATCTTTCAGCTTTTAAACACTTGTCAAAGCCAGGAAATTCAATACAGTAGTCCCTCAACATACGATGGTAATTCGTCCCAAATGAGCCATCGTTTGTCGAATTCATTGTATGTTGAGGGATTCGTGCAATGTAAAGTATAGGAAGCTGTACTCACCTGTCCCCGCCGCTCGAGATGGTGTCCCCGCCGCTCCCGATGGTGACCCCGGCCTCCGCTGGGCTCTCCGCTGTCTTCTCCGGTCCTCTGCTGTCTTCTCCGGTCCTCTTCTGTCTTCTCCTGTCCTCTTCTGTCTTCCGCAAGGCCTTACTGGGCCTGCGTAGCGACGTCATTCCGCCGCTGCGTACGCCATTCCTATTGGATGACGTGCGCAGCAGCGTATTGACGTCATCGGAGAGGGCCGAGAAGACACCGGAAGACCAGCGCTGGACCCGGAGCATCGTGGAGGGGTAAGTAATACTTACCGCACCACACGGGGAACATTAAGCTGCTATCCGGCATTTGGCGCTGCCAGATAGCACTTAATGTGATGGCCCCGACATAAAAAAGCATCGTATGTCGATGCTGACATCGACATGCGATGGCCTCTGAGAGGCCATCTTATGTCTATTTCATCATATGTCGGGGCCATCATAGGTCACTGTATGGCGAAATCAAATAATATACGAAGTCCTATGATTAAGCCTTACAAGCCCTATATAATCGGCAGCCATATTACCGCTAGTCACTTCATCCTTTCACTGTACAGAGATAGGACAGCGCCGTGTGTTACCCAGACAAGCTTTTTCCAGCAGTGGTTTACCTCCTATTCACATCAGCGTTCTGGTGGACAGAGAGCAGTGCATTTTTCCCAGAATTTTTTTTTTACTGCAGCCATTAACCTCCCAGACACTTTCTACAGCAGTGTATTAGAGCTGTGTGTTACCTCATACATTTGGACAAGCTGGCTCAGCTTGAGAACCTTAGAAGAGGAAGGAGGAATAATTTTTCAGTGCAACCCTGTCTTTGTTCCACAACAAATGGTCTGCTGGTTATACTAGTCTGTAGACGGTATAATACCCAGCAGTCCATTCCTAATAGTCTTTGAGAGAGTGAAATTTCGGGATTAGTACACAGCGACTGTGTGCTGCAGCACTGTTGTGTACTGCTTGTGTTGTGCAAAAATATGTTTTATTTTAGCGTACTGTAGTGCATTTTTCTGGTGTCATAAGTGCATACCACATACCTACATCTAAGTAGTGTACTATTTTGTCGCTGTTAATCTGTCAAGGGCCTAGATACTGTGAAAGACTGGGCAAAAGTACTCACCAGCTGGTGTTCTAGACAAATACTATTTTAAGTGTAGTGAAGCGTATTGTACTCCCCTCATATACGCACTAAGTATGTAAGGCAGAGAAGTGCCCGGACATGCACAGAGGAGTGGAAGAGGCCTACATTCATCAGGCGCAGGCAAAGGTCGCAGCAAACTAGGGGCGAGTGGCAGCAGGAGTAGCAGCAAGAGGCCTGATCTCCCAGTATCAGCTAGTGGTCGTGTCTCAACCAGCAACTAACCTGCTGTCATTGATTGGTTAACACACTCATCCACTTCATTACGTGATATCTGATACCCCCAGTCAACAGTCGGTAGGTTCCTCTGACACAACTCTCAGTTGGCATGGCCCGGGAGCAGTCCCTGTCCTCCCATTGCCTCTGTCCTGTGCTGTTCCCTCTCTTAAAGAATGATCTTATGCTGTGGGTTCAGCTCCACTATTCACAGAGGACGATCTAATAGAGGACAGTCAGCAGCTACTGCCCAGCCAAGAAGTGGAGGAGACATCCGCCGCTTCCTCCGCTAATTGGGCAAGTAGATGAGGAGAGTGATGTGGGAAGCAGTGTTGCCAGGCTTCAGGGTCCTGAAGCAGACAAGGAACCTTAGGAGGACATCAGTGACATGCAGACACTTGTTGAGGATGATGAAGCCGATTGCAATTGGGAGCCCTGTACAGAAGGGGCTTCATCATCATCAGGAGAAGGGGGTTGCAGGTTGCCCTGAGGCAGCAGCTGAGCCAGCAAGGTTGTAGCAAGGTTGGCAGTCAGCATGGTGGCAGAAGTGGAAATTCTGGAGCCAAACGTGCCCGGAGAAGACCACCTGCTTCGCGGCAGCCCACCTTCCCGGTAGGTAGTGGAACAGGGGTTCCTGGAGATGGCAGTATCAATCAATTAGTGCGGACTGTTGGTGGGAATAACAGCTACTTGGTGGTGTGGCAGTTTTTCATCAAGCATCCGGAGGAGGTAGACATAGCCACATGTAGACATAGCAAGATGTTTTGGCAGAAGGGGAAGTGTGGCCAGGGTCCCAATGTTGGCACCACAGCCCTGCTTCAACGTATGCAGCACCACCATAAAGTGGCCTCGGAGAACCATGGCTCCTAAGTAATGGTCCAGCCTGTTGCATCACCCAGTGGAACACTGCTCCCTCTTTCAGCCAGCCAAGGCTCCATCACCTCAGCTGAAGGGAGCTGTGTGTCAAACCCTCCTTCTGTCGCTCCAGATGCTCCTGCTCCTCCTACTTTTAGTCAGTCATTCCGCCAGCAATCCATCAGTTGTTAGGATTCGGCAGGCTGGATGTGGATCCCCTGTGTCAGCGAGGGATTGGTTTGGACCGTGTCGGTGGACCGGTTCTAGGTTGCTACTGGTATTCACCAGAGCCCGCCGCAAAGCGGGATGGTCTTGCTGCGGCGGTAGCAACCAGGTCGTATCCACCGGCAACGGCTCAACCTCGCTGACTGCTGAGAAGGCGTGGGACAGAAGGACTAGGCAGAGGCAAGGTCAGACGTAGCAGAAGGTCGGGGCAGGCGGCAAGGTTCGTAGTCAATAGCAATAGCAAGAGGTCAGGAACACTGGTAAGGCAAACACTATAAACGCTTTCTCTGGCACAAGGCAACAAGATCCGGCAAGGAAGTGAAGGGGAAGTGAGGTTAAATAGACAGGGAGCAGATGGAGGCTAATTAGACTGATTGGGCCAGGCGCGCGTGCGCCCTAAGGAGCGGAGCCGCGCGCGCCAGGACGAGACAGCCGGGGACCGGGACAGGTGAGTGAATCGCATCCCCGCCGGCAGTGTCAGTGCAGTGCTCCCGGTCAGCGGGTCTGACCGGGGCGCTGCAGAGAGAGGAACGCCGCGAGCGCTCCGGGGAGGAGCAGGGACCCGGAGCGCTCGGCGTAACAGTACCCCCCCCCTTAGGTCTCCCCCTCTTTTTCTCCGAATGTCGCTCCACATGGGACGAGGACATTGGGAGCGATTGTAGAGTCTCCTTCTGGAGGACAGTGAAGTCCTGGGTATGCTCATCAACGGCAGGCAGTTCAGAAGGAGTGGAAATGGGGAAGGGGGGCAGAGGGTGAAGCTTGGCACGGGGCAGAGTGTTACCAGGACGGGGGCTATGAGGAGGCACGGCATAGTCCTGATAGGCCTTGGGGAGACCAGGTATAGGAGGAGACACTGAGGTTTGACAGACGGGACTGGGGGCAGACGTGAGGCATTTTTGTGGCAAGAAGCACCCCAGCTCTTGATCTCTCCGGTGGTCCAATCAAGGGTAGGAGAGTGGCGTTGGAGCCATGGCAGACAAGGAGGACTTCAGAGGTGCAGTTGGGCAAAACAAAAAGTTAAATTTTTTCGTGATGCCGTCCAATGCTCATGAGCAGGGGTTCTGTGCGATAACGCACAGTGCAGTCCAATTTCACTCCGTTGACCGAGGAAATGTAGAGCGGCTTGGCGAGACGGGTCACAGGGATGTTGAACTTATTAACAAAAGAGGCCAAAATGAAATTTCCCGCAGAACCAGAGTCCAAGAAGGCCACAGCTGAGAAGGAGGAGTTGGCAGAAGGAGAAATCCGTACGGGCACAGTGAGACGTGGAGAAGCAGACTTCAGACCAAGAGACGCCACTCCCACGTGAGCTGGGTGCGTGCGTTTCCCAGACGTGGAGGACGAATAGGGCAGTCCACCAAGAAATGTTCGGTACTAGCGCAGACATAAATTTTTATCTCTGCGGCGAGTCCTCTCTTCATGGGTCAGGCAAGACCGATCCACTTGTATAGCCTCCTCGGCGGGAGGCACAGGGGTAGATTGCAAAGGATACTGTGAGAGAGGTGCCCAGAGATCAAGGTCTTTTTGCTGGCGGAGCTCCTGGTGACTTTCAGAAAAACGCATGTCAATGCGGGTGGCCAAATGGATAAGTTCATGCAGGGTGGCAGGAATTTCTCGTGCGGTCAGCACATGATTGATGTTACTGGATAGGCCTTTTTTAAAGGTCGCGCAGAGGGCCCCGTTATTCCAAGATAATTCGGAGGCGAGAGTACGAAATTGGATGGCGTACTCGCCTACTGAAGAATTACCCTGGACCAGGTTCAGCAGGGCAGTCTCGGCAAAAGAAGCTCGGGCTGGTTCCTCGAAGACACTTCGAATCTCAGTGAAAAGGGACTGTACGGAGGCAGTGACAGGATCATTGCTGTCCCAAAGCGGTGTGGCCCATGACAGGGCCTTCCCAGACAGGAGACTGACCACGAAAGCCACCTTCGACCGTTCTGTAGGAAATTGGTCCGACAACATCTCCAAATGTAGGGAACATTGTGACAGGAAACCACGGCAAAGTCTAGAGTCCCCATCAAATTTTTCCGGCAGGGATAAGCGGAGGCCAGGAGCGGGCACTCGCTGCGTAGGAGGTGCAGGAGCTGGCGGAGAAGATGGTTGCTGCTGTAGCTGTGGCAGAAGTTGCTGTAGCATGGCGGTCAACTGCGACAGCTGCTGTCCTTGTTGGGCAACTGTTGTCCAAGTTGCTATATGACTATACGGACAGAGAAAAGCCATCACCGATTTCTTGATGATCCAAGTGGATATGGAGACTCCCCTGTGTAACTTCAATGTCAACCAGGGGCAGCTCATACGTGACACCTGCTGTTTGCTCAGGCCATTTGAGGAAGCCACATTATTATTCAGTCGCCAGGATTACGGGATGAACGTCATTCCACTGCTTTATTTCCTACAACACGTGTTGGAATCTATAGCTGGTCAGGGCAATGAAGACATGGTGTCTACATCTGACGCCCACATGAGCCCTGTGGGGGCTGAACTGGAGGTGGTAGGGCACAGTGGAGCACAGTTTAGGTTTCGCAAAATGGGCGGTTTTTCTAGTCATCTGACAGGAGAGAAGGTGCAGGAGCAGCCAGAGGAGCTATAGGGTTATGAGGAATGCGAAACAGAAGACCCAGACACACCGTAGCTCTATGCAGTGGAGATGGAGTCAGGGAGTCCCTCCGAGTCATTGGCACAAATGGCACGATGCATGCTCAGTTGCTTGCGTAGTGACCGCCGAATTGTCACCATTCGGCAGCGGGATAACTTCTGGATCTCCACCTTATTGGACCCTCGCTACTGCCACAAAATGGAGGCCTTTTTTACACCCACTGACAGGGAGGACAAACTGACCTCCTACAGAGACATCCTAAGTAGTCAGTTGGCCGATGCCTATCGGCGCCATCGTCCATTCTCTCGCAGGTCTGACTCGGGGGGCCCTCTGCGCTCACCTGCTGGGGAGGGGAGGGGTGGCAGAAGCAGTACCAGCTCCATCATCAGAAGCCTTCGCTGATGAGTACCTTTCTTTGCCCGCACAGTGAAGCAACTCATCAGCAGCAGGTAGACCTGGAGCAGGACCTGATCCAACAGGTGGTGGCATACCTTGACATTGCCATGCCAGCACACCTTGAAGATCCGCTTGACTTCTGGGCAGCCAAACTTGATTTGTGGCCACAACCAGCAGAGTTTGCCCTGGAAAAGCTGTCCTGCCCGGCCAGTAGTGTGCCATCAGAGCGGGTGTATAGAGCGGCGCCCTGCATCCCTAAGAGGTTTAAATTGTCATCTTCTGACCCCTATAACTTTTTCACTTTTCTGCATATGGGGCTATATGAGGGCTAATGTTTTTACGCCATGGTCTTTAGTTTTTATCAGTACCATTTCTGTTTTGATGGGACTATTTGATCGATTTTTATACATTTTTTAGGGTATACAAAATGACTAAAAATAAGTATATGTCATTGACCGTGTGGTTTAATTAATGTTATATTTTTATAGTTCAGACACGCGGCAATACCACATATGTTTATTTTTGTTATCTTTTTTTATGGGAAAAGGGGGGTTATTCAAACTTTTGTTAGGGAAGGAGTTAAATCACATTTATTAACTTTTTTATTTTATTTTTTACCCAATTTTTTTGTCCCCATAGGGGAAAATTACATGCAATCTTCTGTTATGCCATAGCCTAGCATTGATCAGTGTTATCGGCGCTCTGCCGCTCCAGCCTACTGAGCAGGCATGGAGCAGCAGATCATTGTTCGGATGGCGAAGAGGAAGGTAGGGACCCTCTCCCCATCCTCTCAGTTGTTCGGGACACAGCGATTTCACCACGTCTGTCCCAAACAGCCTGACTGAGCTGCCGAGAATGGTTTACTTTTACTTTAGACACGACGATCAACTTTGATCGCCGCATATAAGGGGTTAATGCCGGGCATCACCACGTTCGGTGATTTACGGCATTAGACACGAGTCCTCATCTCGTATCCAGAACATCAGATGGTTGAAACATGCTCATTCCATTCATCTCTATGGGAGAGATGACAGATGAATGGAGGGGGCATGTTTGTACCAACTGAACTGCATTGTGCGAAATGTCCCACACAATAGCTCAGCCAGGGTCGAATTGGACCCCATACAGGAGATTGCGTGGGTTCCTAGCAACCAGACATTTATCCCCTATCCTGCGGATAGGGGATACATTTCATGGCACTGGACATCTTTTTTAACCAGGGGTCATGAATCTACAATAACGGAGTAATAGAAAATCCTAGGCTGAAAGTTGCCAAAGTATATTGCATAAGGAAAGTTTTCAGATATTTTAACTTTTTTCACCTTTTGTTATGTTGCGACCTTGTGCTAAAATAAAATATCAATTTTCCCCATCATTCTGCTCTCAATAACCCCAGAGTGGCAAAGTGAAAACAGAATGTTACAAACCTTCGCTGATATATAGAAAAGAAAAAAAGAAAATATTGCATTACAAGTATTCAGACCACTCTTTACCTGTTTACCTGCCCATAAATAGGTACTCCCCTCAGATCATCCCTCCCCTTTAAACAGGTACACTCCTCCATATCATCCCACCCCCACAAACGGGTAATCCCCTCAGATTTGGCTGGACTTTTTCGAGCCAATACTCACCTCTTTTGCATCTTCAGGACAAACATGTTAGACTCTGCATTTTTCCAGTGCCCTCCCCTCCTCTACTCAATGGGGAAGATTTGTCAAAACCCCCTTAGAGGAAAAGTTGACCAGTTTCCTATAGTAGCCAATCAGATTGCTTCTATAAAAAAGGTCTCCGAAAAATGAAAGAAGCGATCTGATTGGTTGCTATGGGCAACTGCATCACTCTCCCTCTAGACAGGTCTTGATATACCTCCCCTAATCTCGCCATCTATAGGCCCCCAAACGGTAATAATGCTCCCCTTGGTGTTCTGCTCAGTAAAAGGAAAGAAGGTAGGTAGCTAAATAGGTAGTTTGATAGCCAGGTAAGTAGGTATGCAGCCAGGTAGGTAGTTAGGTAGCCATGTATGCCCCTAGGCAGGCAGTCAGCCCCCCCTAGATTAGACCCCACAGTAGGCAGTTAGTCCCCCAGATTTGCCCCCGTAGGCAGTTAGTCCCTCCAAATTAGCCCCCCAAGAAGGCAGTTCGTCCCCCCCAGATTAGCCCCCCCATTTAGCAGTTACCCCTCCCCAATAAACAGGTACTCCTCTCAAATCTTCCTCCCCGTAAACAAGTACTCCCCTCAGATCAACCCCCCATAAACAGATACTCCCCTCAGATCTTCTTCCCCATAAATAGGTACTCCCTTGAAACCCCCCTTAAACAGGTACTCCTCTCAGGTTATTCCACCCCTCCCCCCATTGGGCAGATGGTCTGCTCTACTTACCTAGCATCAGGAATCAGCTGCGGGGCAGAGGCCCCTCCTCCAGATGATGATGATGATGATGATACCACTGTACAAATATAGATGCCTCTGCCCAGCTCACTTCTCCGGGCCTTTTACATAGGAGCCAGAGATACAATTTAGCCAAGCAGAGGTTCCTTCCCAGATGACGAGCAATGCGGCTGACATATAGATACAGTGGCCACGTAATGACGTTAAACACAGTGAAAGCCCTGTGATTCTGGGAATGTCATTACGCGGCCACCGTATCTGAATGGCTACTGCATCGCTTGTCATCTGCGGAAGGAGCCTCTACCTGGAAGCAGAGGGAATCCTTTGGTGTTTCAATGAATGAGAGCCGGAGACGGAGCATCTTTAGCCTCTGCCTCTGGCTCCTACATTGGTCCAATCTTGTCATCATTGCCGCATCGGACGCCCTGTTCACCAGACGAGCGTCCTACCAGGATTTTTTCTGATGTCCCTTAAGGCCAGTTCGGCCCAGGGTGTGGACTAACTGTGCCACAAGTGGCAGCTGGCCAGGCAGGAAGACTGGGGCAATCAGACGGTACGGAAGGCATCAGACACACCAGAGCTAAACAGGTGTAATATCAGAAGCTGTGAGAACAGCTAGCCAAGATGGCTACAGGAACAGCTAGGTGGAACAAGCTTGCTGGCAGACAGATGCATAGTTGACAGTCCAATTTCAAGCATATGAGAGACAAGACAGGATCCAAGGTATGAGGCAGGGGTAAAGTTCAGTAGTCAGGCAATGACCATGAACACTTGATGAGCAGACCTCAAAGCCCTTTAAGTGGAAAGCCAGTCTAAGATGGCGTGTTTTAGTAAGTGTATGGTGTGGCAATAACAACTAACAGTTTGTGATGCACAGGGTAGAGTTGAGCTCCACGCTCCAGTGGCAATAACTTCCTGGGCAAAGTGCTGGGGTAATGACAACCATAAATGCAGGGTCACGGAAACAACTGAAGTTTACTCAGGAACTTGCAAAATATACAGGAACAGTTCAACAGTAGTGCAAAGTTCTTTGCAGTTTGCTTCAGGGATCACAGTTGCTTCAGGGCACTATGGGACTTGTAGTCCTCACTGGCTAACTAGCTTTTTGCTTTGCTTTTTCCCTGTTTGGGAATCACTGGCGTAGAATACCCCTATGTCCACCCCTATGCAAGTCCCTAATTCAGGCCTCATATGCATATGGCGCTCTCACTTTGGAGCCCTGTCGTATTTCAAGGCAACAGTTTAGGGCCACATATGGGGTATCGCCGTACTCGGGAGAAATTGCCTAACAAATTTTGCGGGGCTTTTTCTCCTTTCACCCCTTATGAAAAGGTGAAGTTGGGGTCTACACCAGCATGGCAATAGAAAAAAGGAGGTATATCAGCTTACCCAGTCGTGTCCAAGATGCGAGGAATCGTGGCACAATACACCTGAACCAGCGGGAGCTTCGGATGAATCTCTGAGGCCAAGTCCTCAGGTGGAGCAATCACAGGGAAAGGAAGGAAGTTCCGGCTCCCAAAGCTGGGTAAAATTCCAAGTTTATTTCTTCATGTAAAAAATCCAGTGCATGAGCAATAATAAAAACATAGAAAAATAGCAACACAAAACGCACCAACGCATTTCGACTTAACGCTAAGTCTTAGGTGTATTGTCTACACCAGCATGTTAGTGTAAAAAATTTTATTTTAAATTAAATTAAATTTATTTTTTACACTAACATGCTGGTGTTGCCCTATACTTTTCATTTTGACAAGAAGTAAAAAGGGAAAAAAGCCCCCCAAAATTTGTAATGCAATTTCTCCCGGCTATGGAGATACCCCATATGTGGGCGCAAAGTGCTCTGGGGGTGCACAACAAGGCCCAGAAAGGAGAGTGCACCATGTACATTTGAGGTGATTTGCACAGGGGTGGCTGATTGTTACATCGGTTTTGACAAACGCAAAAAAAAAAAAACCCCACATGTGACCCCATTTCGGCAACTACACCCCTCACGGAATGTAATGAGGGGTGCAGTGAGAAATTACACCCCACTGGTGTCTGACAGATCTTTGGAACAGTGGGCTGTGCAAATAAAAAATTTTGTACAGCCCACTGTTCCAAAGATCTGACAGACACCAGTGGGGGATAAATGCTCACTGTACCCCTTGTTACGTTCCTCAAGGGGTCTAGTTTCCAAAGTGGTATGCCATGTGTTTTTTTTTTGCTGTCCTGGCACCATAAGGGCTTCCTAAATGCGACACGCCCCCAAGCAAAATTTGCTCTCAAAAAGCCAAATATGACTCCTTCTCTTCTGAGCCTTGTAGTTCGCTCATAGTGCACTTCAGGTCAACTTATGGGGTACCTCCATACTCAAAGAGATGGGGTTACAAATTTGGGGGGTATTTTCTGCTATTAACCCTTGCAAAAATTTGAAATTTGGGGGGAAACACACATTTTAGTGAATTTTTATTTTTTTACATATGCAAAAGTCGTGAAACACCTGTGGGGTATTAAGGCTCACTTTATTCCTTGCTACGTTCCTCAAGGGGTCTAGTTTCCAAAATAGTATGCCATGTGTTTTTTTTTTTTTTTGCTGTTCTGGCACCATAGGGGCTTCCTAAATGCAATATGCCCCTCAAAAACCTTTTCAGAAAAACGTACTCTCCAAAATCCCCTTGTCCCTCCTTCGCTTCTAAGCCCTCTACTGCGCCCGCCTAACACTTTACATAGACATATGAGGTAAAAATTCAAAAATTGGGTCTACAAGAACATGTGAGTGTTAAAAATGAAGATTGTGAATTTTCTCCTTCACTTTGCTGCTATTCCTGTGAAACACCTAAAGGGTTAAAACGCTAACTGAATGTAATTTTGAATACTTTGGGGGGTGCAGTTTTTATAATGGGGTAATTTGTGGGGTATTTCTAAGATGAAGACCCTTCAAATCCACTTCAAACCTGAACTGGTCCCTGAAAAATTGTGAGTTTGGAAATTTTGTGAAAAATTGGAAAATTGCTGCTGAACTTTGAAGCCCTCTAGTGTCTTCCAAAAGTAAAAACACGTACATTTTATGATGCAAACATAAAGTGGACATATTGTATATGTGAATAAATTTTTTTTATTTGGAATATCCATTTTCCTTACAAGCAGAGAGCTTCAAAGTTAGAAAAATGCTAAATTTTCTAATTTTTCATCAAATTTGGGGATTTTTTCACCAAGAAAGGATGCAAGTTACCACAAAATTTTACCACTATGTTAAAGTAGAATATGTCACGAAAAAACAATCTCAGAATCAGAATGATAACTAAAAGCATCCCAGAGTTATTAATGTTTAAAGTGACAGTGGTCAGATGTGCAAAAAATGGCTGGGTCCTAAGGTGTAAAATGGCTGGGTCCTTAAGGGGTTAAACTAAAACCCCGACCCTCATGAATGGGGGTAGTTAAGGGTTAAATTAACTAAGTGGACATATAAGTAACATGTGACTAAGTATTATCGAAATATCTCCAGCCGTTTGGAAGTTATGCAGTAACATAAATTTCCCATAGACTTGTATGGGACTTAAAACAAAAACCCAGCCCCTGGCAAATGGGCGTGAGTAAGGGTTAAATCACCTATCATATGTTTGTTTTATGTTAATATCTTTAGCCGTTTGGACGTG
Source organism: Hyla sarda (assembly GCF_029499605.1). Classification (NCBI taxonomy): domain Eukaryota; kingdom Metazoa; phylum Chordata; class Amphibia; order Anura; family Hylidae; genus Hyla; species Hyla sarda. Next base: position 312,305,072 of record NC_079190.1, on the reverse strand, counting down.
ATGCTGGAACATACACACATACGGTACATACATACATACACACATTGAATTTTATATATATAGATTTCATCAGAGAGGGGCAGATAGCTTTTCGTTGCCTCATACATATCAACAAGCTGCCTGAACTTTATGAACCACCTTATCACAGGAGGCAGGAAAGATTTTTCAGCACAATTCTGTGCATTTTTTCCCACAAGAAATCATCTGCTGCTTATAATTGAGTGTAGACGGCATAAAAACCAGTTCACACCATTCTTAACACTCTGTGACATTGGTATACAAAAATACAGAGTTTTGTGGCATATTGTTGCACATTTTTTAGCCCTCATACGTGCATACCACATACGTACATCTAATAAGTGTAGAATTTTGTACCTGTTAATCTGTCAAGGGGCTACATACTGTGAAAGTCCAAGCAACAGTACTCACCGGTTGGTGTTTTACAAAGACCGTGTTATTTGGCATATTGTAGAGCAGTTTTCTGCCCTCATCAGTGCATACCACATACCTACATCTAAGTAGTGTACCATTTTGTGCCTTTTATTCTGTCAAGAGCCTACATACTGTGAAAGTCCAAGCAAAATTACTCACCGGCTGGTGTTTTACAAAAAGACCTAGTTTTTTGGCATATTGTAGCACATTTTTATGCCTTCATCAGTGCATACCGCATACGTACATATAAGTAGTGTACCATTTTGTACCTGTTAATCTGTCAAGGGCCTACATACTGTGAATCAATAGTACTCACCGGCTGGTGTTTTACAAAATTTACAGTTTTTAGGCTCATTGTAGCGCATTTTTCTGCCCTCATAAGTGCATACCACATACCTACATCAAAGCAGTCTACTATTTTGTATCTGTGAATCTGTAACAAGTCTAGATACTGGGAAAGTCCAGGCAAAAGTAATCACCAGTTGGAAATACTTTTCCAAGTGTACTATAGAGCTTTTTTTCTCTGTCATATGTGCATACCACATAGCTACATATAAGTAGTGTACCTTTTGAACCTGTTAATCTGCAACAAACCCACATACAGTGCAAGGCGTGTAGTGAAGTGTATGTTACACCCCTTGTATACGCACTAAATATGTCAGGCAGAGAAGGGTCAGGACGTGCTCAGTGGAGGGGCAGAGGCCTAAATTTATCAGGCAGAGTTCGCAGCAGACTAGGGGCGAGTGGCAGCAGGAGTCGCAGCGAGAGGCCTGGGCTCCTGGTATCAGCTACCGGTCGTGTCTCTACCAACAACCCATCTGTCATCGTCGATTGGTTGACGCGGTCATCCAGTTCACCACAAGTAACATCTGATACCCCCAGTCAACAGTCGGTGGGTTCCTCAGACACAACCCTCAGTTGGCATGGCCTGGGAGCAGTCCCTGTCCTTCCATTGCCTCTGTCCTATGCTGTTCCCACCCCTAAAGAATTATCTTACTCAATGGGTTCAGCTCCACTATTCAGTGAGGAAGATGTATTAGACAACAGTCAGCAGCTACTGCCCAGCCAAGAAGGGGAGGAGACATCTGCCACTTCCTATGCTAGGCGGGCAATTATTGATGAGGAGGGTGACGTGGGAGGTAGTGTTTCCAGCATTCAGGGTCCTGAATCATACACTGTTGAGGAACCTGAGGAGGACATCAGTGACATGCAGACAGAATTCGATGATGATGATGCCGATCGCATTTGGCAGCCAGGTGCAGAGGGGGCTTCATCATCAGCAGCAGAAGAGGGTTGCAGGTTGCCCGTGAGGCAGCTTATGAGCCAGCAAGGTGGTAGCATGGTTGGCAGTCAGCATAGTGGCAGAAGGGGAAATTCAGGAGCCAAACGTGCCCGGGGTAGGCCACCTGCTTCGTGGCAGCCTACCTTCCTGGGAGGTAGTGGAACAGTGGTTCCTGGAGATGGCGGCAGTAGCAGTCAATTATTGTGCACTGTTGGTGGTAAAATCAGATACTCGGCGGTCTGGGAGTTTTTCATCAAGTATCCGGAGGAAGTTAACACAGCCACATGCAAGATATGTCGGCAGAAGGTGAAGCGTGGACAGGGTAGCAATGTTGGCACCACGGCCCTGCGTTTACATGTGATGGGCCACCATAAAGCGGCCTGGGACAACCGTGGCATCACCCAGTGGCACGCCACTCCCTCCTTCAGCCAGCCAAGGGTCCACCACCTCAGGCGAAGGGAGCTGTGTGTCATACCCTCCTTCTGTCGCTACAGATGCTTCTTCTCCTCCTACTTGTAGTCAGCCATTCCGCCAATGATCCATAGGCGAAAAGATGTCCAAGAGACATCAGTATGCGCCCACTCATCCAATGGCGCAGGAGCTGAATGTCCTCCTTTCCAAGTTGCTTGTGCTGCAGTCCCTCCCATTTCATGTGGTGGACTCTGCACCTTTCAGAGAATTGATGGCTTGTGCCGAGCCGAGGTGGAGAGTCCCAAGACGTCATTTCTTTGCGAAGAAGGCAGTACCAGCCCTGCATAAGTTTGTACAAGAGAAGGTGTGCCAGTCCTTGAGCCTGTCGGTGTGTTCAAAAGTGCACGGCAGCGCCGACGTGTGGAACTGTAACTATGGGCAGGGACAATACATGTCTTTTACGGCCCACTGGGTAAATGTGGTTCCTGCACAGCCACAACAGCAACTTGGACAGGTCACACTGCTTCCTCCTCCATGCTCTCGCTCTCAGGCAGTTGGTCCTGTGACAGTGTGCGACTCCGCCTCCTCATCCTGCACCGTGTCCTCGGCCACCACTGCACGTACAAATCTCAGTGGCCCTTCATCGTACCATGTGTGTAGGGCATGGCGTTGTCACGCTGTTCTTCACATGGTTTGCCTTGGTGAATGGAGTCACACAGGGGAGGAACTGCTACAATTCATTCGTCAAGAAAAAAAAACTGGAAATGGGAACCATGGTGACTGACAACGGGAAGAACATCATGTCCGCGCTGCGACAAGGAAGTGTGAAACATGCGCCCTGCATGGCACACGTGTTGAATCTGGTTGTCAAGCACTTCTTCACCCCATTTGCAAGACATCCTAACAATGGCAAGGAAACTGTGCATGCACTTCAGCCACTCGCACACAGCAAAGCACACCCTCCTTGAGCTGCAGCGTCAGAACGGTATCCCACAACATAGTCTTATTTGTGACGTTGCCACACGTTGGAATTCCACCCTCCATATGTTGGACAGACTATACGAACAAAGAAAAGCCATCACCAATTTCTTGATGATCCAAGCAGATAGGGGTACTCCCCTGTGTAACTTCAATGTGAACCAGTGGCCGCTCATACCTGACACCTGCCGTTTGCTGAGGCCCTTTGAGGAAGCCACATTAATTGTAAATCGCCTGGATTACGGGATGAACAACGAAATTCCACTCCAACATTGCCTACAACAAATAATTGAAACGATGGCTGGTCACGGCAGCAATGGAGACGTTGCGCCTACATCTCATGGCTACATGAGCCCTGTGGGGGCTGAACTGGAGGAGGAGGGTGAGGGGCAGAGTGGAGTACAGTTTAGGTGGGATGAGATGGGCGGTGTTTCTAGTCATCGGACAGGAGAGGAGGAGCATGATCAGCTAGAGGAGCTAGAGGGTTATTATGAGGAAGGCGAGACAGAGGACCCAGACACACCATGGCAGTATACAGTGGAGATGGAGGCAGGGAGTCCCTCCGAGTCACTGATGCAAAAAGGCACAATGCATGCTCAGTTGCTTGCGTAGTGACCCCTGAATTGTCAAAATTTGTTAGCGGGATGACTTCTGGCTCTCCACCTTATTGGACAATCGCTATCGTCACAGAATGGGGGCCTTTTTTACACCCACTGAGAGGGAGGACAAACTGAACTACTACAGAGAGATCCTACATAGTCAGTTGGCCGATGCCTATCGGCGACATGGTCCATCCACTCGCAGGTCTGACTCGGGCGGCCCTCTACACTCACCTTCCACTGCCATGGCTGCTGGGGAGGGGAGGGGTGGCAGGAGCAGTAGCAGCTCCATTATCAACAGCCTTAGTCTACAGTCGGTGATGAGTACCTTTCTTCACCCGCATAGGGAAGCAACTCATCAGCAGCAGGTAGACATGGAGCAGGACCTGAACCAGCAAGTGGTGGCATACCTTGACATGGCCATGCCAACGAACCTTGAAGATCCGCCAAACTTGATTTATGGCCACAACTAGCAGAGTTTTCCCTGGAAAAGCTGTCCTGCCCGGCCAGTAGTGTGCCATCAGAGCAGGTGTTTAGTGCGGCCGGGGCCATAGTCACCCCAAGGCGAACTCGTCTGTCCACGAAAAATGTGGAGAGACTGACCTTTGTGAAGATGAATCAGGCATGGATCAGCCAGGATTTCCACCCACCAATTCCAGATGCCTCAGAGTAGATTGACCATGCTGCTACACCAACACTTCACAATTAGGGTTATGAAACCCTCTTGGGTTATCAATTAGGGTTTTGAAACCCTCTTGGGTACTGCGAATGCCTGCTCCTGACCCTGTGTCTTTCAGGAACCACTTCCCTCACTGATGCTTCTGCCCTTGGGCCTTTAATTTTTGGATGTTTAGCAGTAGCTAAATACATGCTTAATGCAAATTTCAACATTGATCTTTAAATGTAAGGGGTTATAAAACCCTCTTGGGTACTGCGAATGCTTGCTCCTGACTGATCCTGTGTCTTTCAGGAACTACTTGCCTCACTTATGCTTCTGGCCTTGGGCCTTTCATTTTTGGATGTTTGCACTAGCTACATACATGCTTAATTGAAATGTCAAAATTGATCGTGAAATGTAAGGGGTTATGAAAGCCTCTTGGGTACAGCTGATGCCTGCTCCTGACTGTGTGTTTCAGGAACTACATGGCTTATTGATGGTTCTGGGCTTGGGGCTTACATTTTTGGATGTTTAGCACGAGCTAAATACATGCTTGATAGAAATTTCAACATTGATATTGCAATGTAAGGGGTTATGAAACCCTCTTAGGTACTTCTGATGCCTTCTCCTGACTGCTCCTGTGTCTTTCAGGAACTGCTTGGCTTATTGATGCTTCAGGGCTTGGGCCTTAAATTTATGGATGTTTTGCACTAGCTTACATACATGCTCAAGTGAGATTTCAACATTGATCTTTCAAGCTTAGGGGTTATGAAATCCTCTTGTGTTCTGCTGATGCCTTTTCCTGACTGTGTGTTTCAGGAACCACTTGGCTTACTGATGCTTCTGGGCTTGGGCCTTAATTCTTTGGATGGTAGCACTACCTAACATGCATCTTCAATAGAGATTTCAACATTCACCTTTTACTTTTAGGGGTTGTGAACCCCTCTTGTGTACTCATGCTGCTTCCTGCTCCACTCTGTCAGCCCGTTGGTCCTTTGACAGTGTTCGACTCCACCTCCTCATCCTCCACCATGTCCTCAGCCTCCATTGCCCGGACAAGTCTCAGTGGCCCTTCAGCATACCATGTGTACAGGGCATGGCTGTGTCACGCTGTTCTTCACATGGCCTGCCTTGGCGAAAAGTGTTGGAAACAATGGCTGGTCAGGGCAATGGAGACATTGCGCCTACATTTCATGGCCACATGAGCCCTGTGGGGGCTTGTTAGATTTGGCCCTTTGTACCCACACGCCTTTCAAAAATTCTTGTGTTTTTTCTTGGGGATTGTGAAGCTCTGGGGTCTCCTCATGCTTCAGCCAACTCCACGCTGTGTCATTCAGCCACTATATGGTTTCCTTATGCTTCAGCCTCATCCAAGCTGTGTCATTCAGCCACTATATGGTCTCCTCATGCTGCCAAAACCTCTATGCTGTGTCATTTAGCCACTATATGGTCTCCTCATGCTGCCAACACTTCCACACTGTGTCATTCAGCCACTATATGGTCTCCTCATGCTGCCACCACCTCCACGCTTTGTCAGTCAGCCACTATATGGTCTCCTCATGCTGCCACCACCACCACGCTGTGTCATTCAGCCACTATATGGTCTCCTCATGCTTCAGCCTCATCCAAGCTGTGTCATTCAGCCACTATATGGTCTCCTCATGCTGCCAACACCTCCATGCTGTGTCATTCAGCCACTATATGGTCTCTTCATGCTGCCAAAACCTCCACGCTGTGTCATTTAGCCACTATATCGTCTCCTCATGCTGCCAAAACCTCCACGCTGTGTCATTCAGCCACTATATGGTCTCCTCATGCTTTAACCTCATCCAAGCTGTGTCATTCAGCCACTATATGGTCTCCTCATGCTGCTTACACCTCCACGCTGTGTCGTTCAGCCACTATATGGTCTCCTCATGCAGCCACCACCCCCACGCTGTGTCATTCAGCCACTATATGGTCTCCTCATGCTTCCAACACCTCCATGCTGTGTCATTCAGCCACTATATGGTCTCCTCATGCTTCAGCCTCATCCAAGCTGTGTCATTCAGCCACTATATGGTCTCCTCATGCTGCCAACACCTCCATGCTGTGTCATTCAGCCACTATATGGTCCCCTCATGCTGCTAAAACCTCCACGCTGGTCTTCTCTTGTGTTTTTTCTTGGAGATTGTTAATCCCTGGGGTCTCCTCATGCTTCAGCCAACTCCAAGCTGTGTCATTCAGGCAATATATGGTTTACTGATACTGCTGCTTAGCCTAGGTCTGGGAATAAAAATGTTTTATGGTAGGTAGCACTAGCTATCCAAATTCTTCATTTTAAATTTCAAAAATTCTTGTGTTTTTTCTTGGGGATTGTGAAGCCCTGGAGTCTCCTCATGCTTCAGTCAACTCCACTCTGTGTCATTAAGCCACTATATGGTCTCCTCATGCTTCAGCCTCATCCAAGCTGTGCCATTCAGCCACTATATGGTCTCCTCATGCTGCCAACACCTCCACACTGTGTCATTCAGCCACTATATGGTCTCCTCATGCTGCCACCACCTCCACGCTGTGTCATTCAGCCACTATATGGTCTCCTCATGCTTCAGCCTCATCCAAGCTGTGTCATTCAGCCACTATATGGTATCTTCATGCTGCCAACACCTCCATGCTGTGTCATTCAGCCACTATATGGTCTCTTCATGCTGCCAAAACCTCCACGCTGTGTCATTCAGCCACTATATCATCTCCTCATGCTGCCAAAACCTCCGTGCTGTGTCATTCAGCCACTATATGGTCTCCTCATGCTTCAGCCTCATCTAATCTGTGTCATTCAGCCACTATATGGTCTCCTCATGCTGCCAACACCTCCAAGCTTTGTCATTTAGTCAATATATGGTCTCCTCATGCTGCCAACACCTCCACGCTGTGTCATTCAGCCACTATATGGTCTCCTTATGCTGCTTACACCTCCATGCTGTGTCATTCAGCCACTATATGTTCTCCTCATGCTGCCACTACCTCCATGCTGTGTCATTCAGCCACTATATGGTTTCCTCATGCTTCAGCCTCATCCAAGCTGTGTCATTCAACCACTATATGGTCTCCTCATGCTGCCAACACCTCCATGCTGTGTCATTCAGCCACTATATGGTCTCCTCATGCTGCCAAAACCTCCACGCATTGTCATTAACCACTATATGGTCTCCTCAGGCTGCCAACACCTCCAGGCTGTGTCATGTAGCCACTATATGGTCCCCTCATGCTGTCAAAACCTCCACGCTGTGTCATTCAGCCACTATATGGTCTCCTCATGCTTCAGGCTCATCCAAGCTGTGTCATTCAGCCACTATATGGTCTTCTCATGCTGCCAACACCTCCAAGCTGTGTCATTTAGCCACTATATGGTCCCCTCATGCTGCCAACACCTCCACGCTGTGTCATTCAGCTACTATATGGTCTTCTTATGCTGCTTACACCTCCACGCTGTGTCATTCTGCCACTATATGGTCTCCTCATGCTGTCAACACCTCCAAGCTTTGTCATTTAGCCACTATATGGTCTCCTCATGCTGCCAACACCTCCACTCTGTGTCATTCAGCCACTATATGGTCTCCTCATGCTGCCACCACCTCCACGCTGTGTCATTCAGCCACTATATGGTCTTCTCATGCTGCCTAAACCTCCACTCTGTGTCATTTAGCCACTATATGATCTCCTCATGCTGCTAACACCTCCACGCTGTGTCATTCAGCCACTATATGGTCTCCTCATGCTGCCAAAACTTCCACGCTGTGTTAATCAGCCACCAAATGGTCTCCTCATGCTGCCAAAACCTCCACGCTGTGTCATTTAGCCACTATATGGTCTCCTCATACTGATGCCACTTCCAGGCTCTTTCATTGTGCTGCTCTGCGGCAGTGATTCTAAAAGCAATGCCGGTAATCTGCATGTTATTCTGAATAACAGTATTATTTCACTACCCCAGCACACTCCATATGCGTGTTAGAACACAGCAAAGTGTTCTATACCCCTATTGAGGCTCTCTTTAGGCCAGTTTTTAGTAGCCGTTTTTAATATAGTTTCGCCACAAACAAATTTGGATCGAAACAAATTTTTTGGGAAAGTTCGGCGAATCGTCCGAATCGAATTTTTGAAAAGTTGAGTGCTTTATTGTGCTTAAAATTTTAACCATCCAACAATGAAGCTTTATTGAAAACATCTGAAGTAATACAGAGTATTAGGAGAATACAATAGAAAATAGGTCCGAGGACCCAACTTAGAACATAACAAGTAGGTACAAAATTAGTGCATCAGTACAACAGGTAATGCAAAGACATGTTGAGTGGGAATGAAGTTACAGTGCCATTCGATCAATCATCCAAATGGGTACAAGGTCAGTCTTTTTCCATACAGCGTCAGAAAAAACAGAATAATACATCGAACATTCAACATCAACCATCCCTCCCCTCCTCCCCACAAACATGATTGTAACGGTCCGGACAGGTGACTGGAGGAGGATCCACTGGACCAGAGGAGTGATAGCGTGGGCCGTACCCAGGGAACGGAATCTAAGGAGCTACTGGTCTTCACCAGAGCCCACCGCAAAGCGGGATGGTCTTGCTGCGGCAGGTAGCCCCCAGGTCGTTCCACCAGATAGCGACTCAACCCCTCTGGTTGCTGAGATAGGCGCGGTACAGGAGGAACGGAAAGAAGCGTAGTCAGACGTAGCAAAGGTCTGGGCAGGCGTCACAGGTTCAGAAGCGGTAGTCACTAGCAGCAGGTCAAGGCAGGCAGCACAGGTTCAGAGGCGGTGGTCGAGGGCAAGGGTCGGCAACAGGCAGGGAACACTTTAATAATGGGAACGCTTTCTCTGAGGCATGAGGCACAAAGATCCGGCGAGGGCAGGAAGGTGCTGGAGACTTTTATAAGACAGTAAGGGCCAGGCACCAATCATTGGTGCCCTGGCCCTTTAAATTTCATGAAGCCGGCGCGCGCGTGCCCTAAGGAGCGGGGCCGCGTGCGCCGTGAGGAAGAGGCAGCGCAAGGGGATGGGACCGCGGGTAAGTGGACACGGGATGCGGCGTGTGTGCGGGGACCGGCCGCCACACTAACCGCGTCCCCGACGGAGGAAACCCTGCGCTCCAGATTAGTGTGTCTGAACGGGACGCGCAGGGTAGCCGCAGACTTGGGCAGAAGCAGCGAGCTCTCCGATCCAGAGGAGGGGACCGGAGGGCTCACTGTAACAGTACCCCCCCTTAGGTCTCCCCCTCCTTTTGGAACCAAGAAAGCTGGGGATGAGGCTGCGGTCCAAGATGTTCTCCTCAGGCTCCCAAGATCTCTCCTCAGGACTGCAGCCCTCCCAGTCGACCAAAAAAAAAATCTTCTTCCCCGGATGAGCTTGGGCGCCAAAATTTCCTTGACAGAGAACACATGGGTAGGAGTAGAGACCTTGGGGGAGAAGCGATTAAAAATGGCAGGCTTTAGGAGGGAGACATGGAAGTAGTTGGGAATCCTGAGGGAGGGAGAGGGAGTTGGTAGGACACCGGATTGATTCGCTTCTTGATTCTATAGGGTCCCAAGTAGCGGGGACCCAACTTGTAGCTTGGGACCCTAAAACGTATATATTTGGAGGAATACTGGGGAAAAACTCTAGAGGAGCTCTGCGTTTCTTGTCTGCCTGAGACTTCATGCGAGCAGAGGCTTTGAGAAGAGCGGTGCGAGTCTCTCGCCAGACAGAAGAGAAATCCCGGACAAGGCCGTCAACTGCAGGTATGGGAGAAGGGGAAGTGAGCGGCAGCAGTGGAAGAGGATGGCAACCAAAGACTACAAAAAATGGAGACTTGTTAGAGGCAGAGGAGTGCTTGTAATTATAGGAAAATTCTGCCCAGGGAAGCAGATCGGACCAGTCATCTTCGAGAAGCGATCTACTACGATCCACATGACCGTCATTCTATAGGAGGAGGGAAGGTCGGTAACAAAATCCATGGCGATATGAGACCACGGAGTTTCAGGAATAGGGAGGGGCAAGAGAAAACCAGCCGACTTGGACGTAGTCCGAGACATCTTATTCCATAGTAGGCCACCAGTATCTTTGGGAGATAAGCTGGAGAGACTTCTGTACTCCAGGATGACCTGCAAATAAAGAGTCATGGCCCCACTTGAGCACACGTAGCCGCTGCCGTGGAGGCACATTGGAGTTGCCTGGACGGAGAGAGCGCAGATCCACAGGAGCAACGGCAATTATGCGCTCAGGCAGAATTATATGTTGGGGAATAGTTTCATCGCCCACCACATCGGCAGAGCGGGAAAGGGCGTCCGCCCTGATATTCTTGCTCGTTGGACGAAAATGAATCAGAAAATTAAAGCGAGCAAAGAACAAAGACCAGCGAGCCTGACGTGGATTCAGCCTTTGAGCGGATTGGAGGTAGGCAAGGTTCTTGTGGTCTGTGAAAATACACACAGGGTGGATGGAGCCCTCGAGAAGATGCCTCCACTCCTCGAGTGCCAATTTTATGGCCAAAAGTTCCCTGTCACCAATAGAATAGTTTCTCTCGGCGGGAGTGAAGGTCTTGGAGTAGAAGCCTCAAGTGAGAGTCTTGCCCCAGGGTGACTTTTGGGTGAGTACGGCTCCGGCTCCCACAGAGGAGGCATCCACTTCCAGGGAAAAAGGCTTAGTGGGGTCAGGTCTGGAGAGTACAGGTGTTGTGGCAAAAGAGGGTTTCAAAGACTGGAAAGCCTCTTCAGCTTGAGAAGGCCATGATTTAGGATTAGCCCCTTTCTTGGTCAAAGCTACTATGGGAGACACCAGAGTGGAGTAATGGGGAATGAAATGCCTATAATAATTGGCAAAACCCATAAATCTTTGAATGGCACGGAGTCCAGAGGGGCGTGGCCAGTCCAGTACCGCTGAGAGCTTGGCTGGGTCCATCTGTAGACCCCGGGCTGAAATGATGTACCCTAGGAAGGGCAAGCTGGGCTGCTCGAACAGGCACTTCTCGATCTTAGCATACAGTCGATTTTTTCTTAGGCGAGAAAGAACAAGACGGACATGGACCCGATGTTGGTCCAGGTTGGTGGAGAAGATGAGGATGTCGTCAAGGTATACAACCACACAGGTGTGGAGCAAGTCTCTAAAAATGTTATTGACAAATTCCTGAAACACAGCTGGCGCGTTGCAAAGACCGAATGGCATCACTAGGTATTCAAAGTGGCCATCCCGTGTGTTGAAGGCGGTCTTCCACTCGTCCCCCTCACGGATTCGGATCAAGTTTTAAGCTCCTCGCAGATCCAATTTGGTGAAGATCCTAGCCCCTCGGAGACGGTCAAATAGCTCGGAGATCAAGGGGAGAGGGTAACGATTCTTGACCGTAATCTTGTTTAGTCCTCTGTAGTCAATGCAAGGACGGAGGGAGCCGTCCTTTTTGAAAACAAAGAAAAAACCAGCCCCAGCAGGAGAGGAGGATTTTCTTATAAAACCTCTTTGTAGATTTTTACGAATGTACTCCGACATGGCGAGAGTCTCTGGTGGTGAGAGTGGGTAGATTCTACCTCGGGGTGGAGTAAGTAGCAGTAAGTAAGGAGCAGTATGGAAGAACCAAGAACTCCAAAGTCTCTGTATGCGAAAACCCGATGTTCATCTGTAAAAGCAAAGTGCGGTACTGCACAGTGGCAGAAAGTCTCTCACCGTTGATGGTAGAAATGAAGAGTTGCTTGGGCAAACGGACCACAGGAATCTGGAACTTATCAACCAGAGAGGCGTGGATGAAGTTGCTGGCAGATCCAGAATCCAGGAAGGCGGTAGCAGTGAAGGTAGACTTGGCAGGCACAGTGAGCTGTACAGATAATGTAAGACGTGGAGAGGAGGAATCCACACCTAGCAACGCCTCTCCCACGTTCACTAGTTGCGTGCGTTTCCCGAACGAGGTGAACGGAGAGGACAATCTTTAAGGAAGTGCTCGGTACTGGCGCAGTACAGACACAGATTCTCATTTCTTCGACGACTCCGTTCTTGGGTGGTCAAGCGAGACCGATCCACCTGCATGGCCTCCACGGCGGGAGGCCCAGAGAAGGGTTGCGGTGGACACTGAGAAACCAGAGCCAGCTGAGGATAGTGTCTTGGACAAGCTTTCTCCTTTACTTGCTGCAGTTCCTCTTTTCTCTCCAGGAAACGCTTGTCAATTCTAGTGGCCAGCAGTAAGGGTAGTTGGCATCTCACGTGCCGCCAGGACGTCCTTGATTTCACTGCATAGTCCCTTCTTGGGGACATAGAGCATCATCATTCTAATTCAACTCGGAGGCAAGGGTGCAGAATTGGATGGTGTAATCACCCACGGTAGAACCTCCTTGGGTCAGGTTCAGCAAAACAGTCTCAGCAGAGGACACTCGGGCAGGTTCCTCGAATACGCCCCAGAACTCTTAGCAAATATTCTGGACGGAGGTAGTGGCTGGATCAGAGCGGTCCCACAAAGGTGTAGCCCAGGCCAGGGCCTTCCCGGTTAACAGACTGAGAATGAAGGCCACCTTGGCACGTTCAGACGGAAACTGGTCGGCCATTAATTCAAGGTGGAGTGAACACTTTGACAGGAGCCCACGGCACTGCTTCGGATCTCCGCCATACTTGTCAGGCAGGGACAAGCAGATTCTTGAAGAGGAGATGGCTGCTAGCTGTTGCTGGACAGGCAGGAGCTGCTGCACCCGGCGGTCAACTGGGCCAGCTGTTGACCTTGCTGGGCGATCTGCTGCATCTGCTGAGCCACAACGGTAGTGAGATCCGCAAGGCTAGGAAGAGGTACCTCAGCGGGATCCATGGCCGGATCTTACTGTAACGGTCCGGACAGGTGACTGGAGGTGGATCCACTGGACCAGAGGAGTGATGGTGTGGGCCGTACCCAGGGAACGGAATCTAAGGAGCTACTGGTCTTCACCAGAGCCCGACGCAATGCGGAATGGTCTTGCTGCGGCAGGTAACCCCCAGGTCGTTCCACCAAATAGCGACTCAACCCCTCTGGTTGCTGAGATAGGCGCGGTACAGGAGGAACGGCAGAAGCGTAGTCAGACGTAGCAAAGGTCGGGGCAGGTGGCACAGGTTCAGAAGCGGTAGTCACTAGCAACAGGTCAAGGCAGGCAGCACAGGTTCAGAGGCGGTGGTCACGGGCAAGGGTCGGCAACAGGCAGGGAACACTTTAATAATGGGAACGCTTTCTCTGAGGCACGAGGCACAAAGATCCCGCGAGGGCAGGAAGGGGCTTGAGTGTTTTATAAGACAGTAAGGGCCAGGCACCAATCAATGGTGCGCTGGCCCTTTAAATTTCATGAAGCCGGCGCGCACGCCCTAAGGAGCGGGGCCGCGCGCGCCAGGAGGAAGAGGCAGCGCAAGGGGATGGGACCGCGGGTAAGTGGACACGGGATGCGGCGTGTGTGTGGGGACCGGCCACCACACTAACCGCATCCCCGATGGAGGAAACCCTGCGCTCCCGGTCATCGTGTCTGACCGGGACGCGCAGGGAAGCCGCAGACTGGGGCAGAGGCACCGAGCGCTCCGATCCAGAAGAGGGGACCGGAGCGCTCACTGTAACAATGATAGTGGCTTAATAAAGAGAAAAGTTATGGCGTATCTCAGGACAGTATGACGATGACAACCAGGGTTCCCACAAAAGATTAAAGTGGTCCACACGATCCTCCCTAATGGCAGACAATTTTTCATTTAACATAATGGCATTGATTCTCTCCACCACCATGTGGAAATGTAGGTCAGGTTTCCGCCAGTGAGCGGCAATATGAATGCGTGTCGCTAATAAGATATACTGGGAAAGTTTGAATGGATGATATTTCATTCTAGAGGGCTTGTGACTCAACAAAATAGGAGGGGGCACGAGGCACTCGACAAGGAAGGATAGCAGTCAGTAGGTCAAGAATACGTATCCACAACCTAGTCACCACTGGGCAGCTCCACCAAGTATGGTTCATGGTACCTCTAAGGCTGCATCCACGGAAGCACAGCAGAGAGACAAGGGGATAAATAGTATGAAGGAGCGTCGATACCCTGTAGGAGCGGTTCAGTATCCGCAGTGATGTCTCAACCAAGGAGACTTGCCAGCTGCCCCTGCTAATGGCGGCACAGCAGTCTCTCCACTGTGCCCCCGAGAGAATAGTGTGTGTATCGCCCTCCCAGTCAAGCATAAATTTAGGTTTGGCATCTTGTGGTGGAGAGTTAAAGTGTGCATACAGCAGAGAAAGTAAACCCGACATTCCAGGGGAATATAACAAATGTAAAAGAAAGAAGTGGAGTGGCTCTTGTTCTTACTACAACCAAAATAGACCTGGGCTGCCCAAGCTGTACACCTCTACCCATGGTGTACCAATAATAGATAATTAAGCAGAAAGATTATTGGGGCTCAAGGTCAAGGATTTGAGGACACTGGTGTATATATAATAATTAATTGATTTATTCTAATATAATAAAAAGCTATACAGTGATACCAATAATACACAGGGCCCTTGTGTAATTATGGTGATAACTGTAAATGGTTAAGCAAACAATATGTATATAAAAATTAATAATAATAATAAGACCACCTACAATGTAAATAGAAATAAATAAGAAATAGTCTATAGCAGCAAATGGCAAAAAATCCAATATTCAGTTAATCCTGCAATGAAAACATCCAAAAAGATTGTCCAACAGTCATTAATGTAATCACTGGCAACTGTGCTGCTGTCACCTATAGCAACAGTGAGAGATACCACTCACAGCGTTCTGTGTGGTCTCATGTAAGTTTTCAAGGACAGTCATCAGCCACTTTGTTTCAATATGGGTGACAAAAAATTAATGAATGGCACAAGAAGCATCCGGCATGCATAGATAGTGGATCTTAAAACAGTTAATAGTTGTTACTAATTGTACTTTTATGCTCACCGCTCTGCTGGTTAAGACAGGGACAGGTTCACTGTAGTGTTGCTCGCGAATATTCGCAATTCGAATATTATTCGCGAATTTCGCATATTCGCGAATTCGCGAATTTCGCGAATATAGCGCTATATATTCGTAATTACGAATATTCGTTTTTTTTTTTTGTTTTTTTTTTTTGTTTTTTCACAGTACACATCACAGTGATCATCCCTCTCTGCTTCCAGCTTGTGTGGTGTAAAGAAGGCTGTAATACTACTGTGTAAGACTGCCGTGCGAAAATTCGCATATGCGAAAATTAGCACATGCGAATTTTCGCATATGTGATTTTTCGCGTATGCTAATTTTGTATATGCAAATTTTCACATATGTTAATTTTCGCATACGCGAATTTTCGCATATGCGAAAATAAAACGAGGAGATAACGAATATGCGAATATTCGCGAATATATGACGAATATTCGTCCATATATTCGCGAATATTCACGAATTCGAATATGGCCTATGCTGCTCAACACTAGTTCACTGCTCTGACATCGATCTGTGTGAAGCAGGTATCAAGTTCTTTATGGAATGCTGCGATCTCCCCTGCAGTCTTTTTACTTTCACTTTGTTCAGATCGTCGGTGCCTCTCTCAGCAAGAGAGAACGTCGCCTGGAGACTCGGCCGATTCCTAGGTTGGCGGCATTTGGGACCCACCGCCACCTAAACGCTGCCAACCTAGGAGTCGGCCGAGTCTCCAGGCGACGTTCTCTCTTGCTGAGAGAGGCACCGACGATCTGAACAAAGTGAAAGTAAAAAGACTGCAGGGGAGATCGCAGCATCCCATAAAAAACCTGATACCTGCTTCACACAGATCGATATCAGAGCAGTGAACCTGTCCCTGTCTTAACCAGCAGAGCGGTGAGCATAAAAGTATCTCATGTTACACAAATATCACTTGCTGCAGGAACTGGCTACAATTAGTAACAACTATTAACTGTTTTAAGATCCACTATCTATGCATGCCGGCTGCTTCTTGTGCCATTCATTCATTTTTTGTCACCCATATTGAAACAAAGTGGCTGATGACTGTCATTTAAAAATTACATGAGACCACACAGAACGCTGTGAGTAGTATCTCTCACTGTTGTTATGGGTGACGGCAGCACTGTTGCCAGTGATTACATTAATGACTGTTGGACAATCTTTTTGGATGTTTTCATTGCAGGATTAACTGAATATTGGATTTTTTGCCATTTGCTGCTATAGACTATTTCTTATTTATTTCTATTTACATTGTAGGTGGTCTTATTATTATAAATTTTTATATACATATTGTTTGCTTAACCATTTACAGTTATCACCATAATTACACAAGGGCCCTATGTATTATTGGTATCACTGTATAGCTTTTTATTATATTAGAATAAATCAATTAATTATTATATATACACCTGTGTCCTCAAATCCTTGACCTTGAGCCCCAATAATCTTTCTGCTTAATAATCTATTATTGGTACACCATGGGTAGAGGTGTACAGTTTGGGCAGCCCAGGTCTATTTTGGTTGTAGTAAGAACAAGAGCCACTCCACTTCTTTCTTTTACATTTGTTATATTCCCCTGGAATGTCGGGTTTACTTTCTCTGCTGTATGCACACTTTAACTCTCCACCACAAGATGCCAAACCTAAATTTATGCTTGACTGGGAGGGCGATACACACACTATTCTCTCGGGGGCACAGTGGAGAGACTGCTGTGCCGCCATTAGCAGGGGCAGCTGGCAAGTCTCTGCTATAACATATGTCGGTCAAACGAGGTAGGAAGAAATCGCGTGCCCCTAGAAAGTGTAGAAGGATAAAATTTGTCTTGCTCGAAATAGCTCCTTGTCAGGTACAGTGCGTCGATGTTTCAGGTCAGCCAATGTAGGGAGGGATCGGCCAGTGGAAATGTCATTTAAACAAGTTATTTTATGCGTGTGCTATCAAAGAAAGGAAGAAGGAGTAAGGCCAGGTGTAAAAAATGGATTATGTAAGAAAGGGAGAAGCGGAGAGGGAACAGATTGCAAGGAGAACTTGAAACGAACCCGATGCCAGAGATAGAGAGCATGCAGGACCACCACAACAGAGGAGGGAAGGATAGCAGAGATAGGTGATGTAGTCCACATTAACGCAGGTAAGGAGTAGGGAGCAATCAATGATTTTTCCAAAGGGACCCATCTGGGAGCATCATCTGTAGTATGAATAAGGGTAAGTTGGGCTATACGAGCAGCGTAATAGTATTTAAGTAAGTTTGGTACAGAGAGCCCTCCCTGCCGCGAATGGTAATACATAACAGCCCTTCCAATCCTTTTATACGACCAGAGATAGCACGCTGGAGGGAGGAAAGATCAGACTTTAAAACTGGTATAGGGAGGGTCAGAAAGAGATACAATAGACGGGGTAATAGTACCATTCTCACCACATTTATTCTCCCTACCCATGAAATGTAGGGATAGTCCCATTTCTTGAGGTCAGCCCTCAAGGAGCGATACAAAGTGGTGTAATTTACCGAATATAAGGTAGATAATATAGGGGTGAAGTGAAGCCCCAGGTATGATAGACCTGAGGAGGAGTCCTTAAACCAAAAATTCAGGGAGATGAGGTGTTTAGTTGTGGTAGGTACATTACAATATAGGGCTTCTGATTTAGAGGAATTAATACGAAGACCTGAAGCACTTGCAAACTTATCTAAAATGTGCATCAAGTTGGGGAGGTGAGAGGACTAGTGACCGTCATTAACAGTTCATCGGCAAACAAGCTACATTTATAGTCATCATCCCCCACCCCCCTAATATCAACATTATTGCGGATTTGTACCGCCAGAGGCTCCATAATCAAGGCAAAAAAGGGCCGGAGACAATGGGCAGCCTTGACGTGTGCCACGGTTGACAGAGAGGGGCAGTGGAAGGTAACTTGAGGTAGGCTTGTGGAGTGGAATAAAGAAAATGTAAGATGGAGATGAAAGGGCCACTAAAACCGAATTTGTGTAACACTGCGAACATGTAGGGCCAAGAAACAGTGTCAAAGGCCTTCTCAATATCAAGTGCCAAGGCCACTAAAGGGGTGTTAGTGGCTGCAGACCACTGGATAAGAATAACAATCTTGCGTACGTTGTCAGGGGCTTGTCTACCGGGGATAAACCCCACGTGGTCTACATGAACCAGGGTGGGAAGGAAACGATTGACCCTACGTGCAAGGATGGAGGTAAGTAATTTAGAGTCTAAATTGAGTAGCGAAATGGGTCTATAGTTGGCTGGGTTCAAGTGGTCCCTATTAGGCTTCGGAATGACTGTTATGTGGGCATCTAGAAATTCCGGTGGAAGTGTGCGGGACTGGAGTATGGAGTTGAATAATAAAGTAAGGTGGGGGGGTCAGTAAGGTGGATAATTTTTTATAATATGCAGCCATAAAGCCGTCTGGCCCAGGAGATTTCCTGAGCTTCAGTCTCTTAATAGCATCTGTCACCTCCTCTGCAGTAAAGGGTGCGTTAATAGAGTCTCTGGCGTCAGGTCCAAGCTTAGGAAAGGAAATAGCATAAAGAAAAGAAGAGATAGCAGGGTCAGTAGTAGAATGGTGTGAAGGGGCTGAGTAAAGAGAAGCATAGAAAGAGTGAAATGCTGCATAAATTCTGTCAGGATTAGAAGTGCGAACTCCTGGACGGACCTACAGTGAGTGTACTTTGTTGAAAGTTGTGGTGTTGCGCAACATATACGCCAATAGCCGGTCTGGTTTATTAGCAAAACGATAGTAAGTAGCACCTGTCCAGCGCATTGCCTTCTCCACTTCACTAGATAATAAAGCGTCTAGTTAGGTCTTAGTGTCTTTGATTGCTTTGTAGAGATAAAGTGAGGGGGATTGTTGGTGCGCAAACGTAAGCCTCGTCAGTTTTGCCTCTAGAGCCAATCTAGCGGCGGATCTGTCTCTTTTTATACCAGAGGCCAGGGAAATAATACGGCCTCTCATGTAGGCCTTATGGGCCAGCCAAGTCCAACAAGGCCCGAAGGCATCCGTCTGCAACTGCGCTCGTACTTGTGGTATTGTAAGAAGTGACTCATTAAGTCTATATCTAAAGGGAGTTGTCATTTTAGCCAAGCTTTTGCCCTTCTGCTCCACGGGAGGTTTTTGTCCTCCCTGAGCTCGCCACCACTAGATCGTGGTCCGACCAAGAGGATGGGACATGTCTAGCGTATAGAAGTCTAGGGAGCAATTGGGTGGTGGCGAGTATCCAGTCTATACGTGTATAGGAGTGTTGAGAAGGAGAATAGTAGGTGTAAGCTCTCACATAACCATTATGCTCCCTCCACACATCTGCCAAACTGCGCTCAATAAAAAGTTACATTTAATTTCTTATTGTCAATGGAGCCCAACAACATCACAAAATGGCTATCAGGATCTATCAGCGAAGTTTCCACACAAAAATGAAAGCTATCTCGTAAGAGAGTAATAACCCCTCTACTTTTAGTGCGGAAAGTGGACATATAGACACGGTGGAATGACCGATGAAAAAATTTTGGAAAGGATGTTAACGTGTAATGGGTCTCCTGTAAGCACAATACATCCGGACCCAGTCTCATAAAATCTTTGAACCTTCCCCCTCTTCACTGGGGAGTTAAATCCCCTAACATTGTGGGATATCACAATACACAATGTGAAGAATTATGACCTCTATAGATGTAGAAGGAATACAGGGGAAGGACGAGGACATAATATAAGCATTGGCAATGCCAAGAGATGTATACTTGCACCATGCAGGGAGTTGAGCACCAAAGATGTACCTAGGTGAACACAAAACAAACAGACAAAAAATTGTCCATGAGGTAAAGATAATGAGGGATACATTGTAAAGATCCCAGCATGTAGCGTCTCAGGTCGGCTTAGGAGGTGTGCGACATCGACCAGGTTGATTCCATAGGCGGGTGGGGCGTCGTGTTCTCTGGGGCTGGGGCGGCAGATCTACAGCAAGGATTTCCAAGGCTTCCTGCAGGGTGCGGGTCAGGTAAGAACGGCCATTCAACTGAAAGGACAGGGAAAATGGGAACCCCCACCAGTATTTTATCTGCTTCTGGACCAAGGCTAGGGTGACTGGGCAGAAATCCCGCATGCGAGCCAAAGTGGAGGGGGCCAGGTCGGAGAACAGCTTAGCAGAGGGTAGCAAGCCCGGCAGCTTAGGTAAATCCCTGTCCGCAAGCAGTAACACATCACGCACCTCCGGATAATGCAGCTTAAGGACAACATCTCTAGGGAGGTCTGTGTTCTTAGGTCGTGGCACAGCCCTGTGGATCCTGTCAAAGCGGAGCAGCTCGGGTTCCAAATGGGCTGCCAGCTCATAGAAGAGATCGGTAAGGTCAGTGAGGTCAGTGAGGTCAGTCATAGATTCCGGCAACCCTCGTAGGCGCAGGTTAGCCCTCCGCGAGCGATTCTCCAGGTCCTCCATTTTGAGGGTAAGGGCCTCCAGCTTCTGGGCCTGATCATCTATATCCTGGCCGTCCGTATCGATCGCATCCACCAGATTGTCTATTTTATATTCGGTGTCCGCCACTCTCTGCGACAGCTCCTGCATCTGTGCTGTAAAGGTAGCCACTGCTTGTGCAAGTTCTTTTCTAAAGAGAGTTTGGATATTGCAGAACATCTCGGCTGGCGTCAGCTCCGTGCGCCGGGACTGGCGTTCATCATCCGAGTTCTCCTCAGACATGCGGCGGCCATCTTAGATCGGGTGCCAGCCTTGAAGATATCCGGGATTGATTGTGATAATCCCTGGGAAAGCGGTTGGAGCTCCTTCCGGGCGGACCGGGAGGTACTCATATCGAACCAGGTAAATGTTCCGTAGCGTAGAAGCCGTAAAACAGCACTGAGTGTGGCTTAATGCAGCAGCCGGCACGAAGCTCACATCAGTTGCGACCGCCTCGGTGAGCCGTGCACATGCGCCATAAACATAATGAGCTGGCAGCCATCTTGTTTTAGGTGACAATATTCAGTGTTATATGCAAAGCCATGTTTTTCTGAAACCATTAAAGATACAGATGTACAAACTAGTGTGTATAGTTACACTGTGAGCTACACTCATGCATGTTTGTTTGTTTGATTGTTGTCAGTCAACCATATGGTTCAGCGGCGATATTGAATAATGTAAATATCACATGCCTGTAATTGCCTTATTGTTACATTAAAACTCATAACATTTTGCCCAAAGGTAGAGCCCAGTGCTATGCATAATCTGTTGTGACATAAAGGTTATAGGTCATATGGTCAGGCAGCCATCTTGGTTTGTTTGCGAAGCACAATATTCAAACATCTGTATTTCTGCAACTGCTGTAAATACAGATGTATAAATTGTTGTATATGGTTACACTGTCATCATGTTTATTATTTGTTCATTTCAAGTCAATTGATCACATGGTATGTCCACCATGTTGTATTGCACAATATTCTATAAACATATTCTCTGAAACCATTTGTTAGAATCATTCAGAATCTAACATATATGTATATATGTCCAGGGCTATCTTCTGTACCATGTTTGTTATAGCAAGTTCATTTGCATAATCAATATGCAATCCAATGAGCCACTGTATTAACCCCTTAAGAACCAAGGGCATACAGGTACGCCCTGATGTCCTGGTACTTACGGACAGGGATGCCTGCTGAAATCATTCAGCAGGCACACCGTGCAAACCCCCTAGTCGGTGATCGGCCTGATTTGCCGGTCAGTGCTGTAAAGGTAGCCACTGCTTGTGCAAGTTCTTTTCTAAAGAGAGTTTGGATATTGCGGAACATCTCGGCTGGCGTCAGCTCCGTGCGCCGGGACTGGCGTTCATCATCCGAGTTCTCCTCAGACATGCGGCGGCCATCTTAGATCGGGTGCCCCTAGTCGGTGATCGGCCTGATTTGCCGGTCAGTTCTGATCGGCGAATCACGGCTTTTCCGGGCTGATCAGATCTCTGGTGACCCGATCGCGCAGAAAACAGGGACCATCATAAAAGAGAGGAGTGAGGTGGCAGGGGTGCCACCTCCTCCTATCCCCTGCCAGGTCAGATTGGCAGGTCAGGACAAGGCGGGGGGGGGGGGGGGGTTACAGTTTAGATCCCCCGCTCTGCCCACCCCTGTAAGTCCGGGCAGAACGGGGAAGATGGCAGCAATGGCACTGGTGTGTACTGCTGGTGTTGTAGACAAATACTGTTTTAAGCAAACTGGAGCGCATTGTCCCCCCCCCCCCCCATAAGTGCATACCACATTCGTACATCTAAGTGGTGTACTATTTTGTTCCTGTTAGTCTCAAGGGCCTAGATACTGGGAAAGGTCAGCCAAAAGTACACACCTGCTGGTGTTGTACACAAAAATACAGTTTTAAGCGTACTGGAGCGCATTGTCCTCAGAGTTCCCCTCACTCAGGTTTGTGGAACAAACTGTGGCAGAAATTTCTATAACTTAAACGGCCCCCCTTTTAAATCCACCCTTGATGACCTTGTCACATATAATACTACCTCTTTTTTGACAGCACTTTTATCACAGATTTTAGTGTTTTTTGAAGTTTGTGTTTTTTGTACTAGTATGTTCTGTAATCAGGGCTGTAGCTCTGATGAGGCAAGTGAGGAGATCGCCTCAGGTGCACTGTTGCAAGGGGGTGCAAGGGGGGTCCAGCACACTTTACACTGAGACATAAATTCCTAACCAGGTTGCCAGGACACTCTGGTGGGAAATATGGCGCTAACATTTTTTGATTTTTCTGCCCAGGCCTGCGTACCTGTGAGTCACAGTCGTGCAGGCTAGGCGGAAGGGAAGTCTGTGTGCAGTGCTGGGACGTGTGATACTACAGCTCCAATCCTCTTGTATCCTCCCACTCCTGTGGAGCAGCTCGGGAATCTCCCTGTTCCCTCAGCAGAATGATATGGATGGAGGGAAGATGCAGATGTTGCTCCTTCTCTTTTGAGCCCTCTAGTGCACCCACAAAGACCTTTACATCCACATATGAGGTATTTCCTTACTCAAGAGAAAATGGGTTACAAATTTTGTGGGGCTTTTTCTCTATTTACCCCTTGTAAAAATTAAAATATGGGTCTACAAGAACATGTTAGTGTAATTTTCGCCTCCATTTTGCTGCTCTTCCTTTGAAACACCTAAAGGGTTAATAAACCTTTCTGAATGTCATTTTTAATACATTGAGGGGTGCAGTTTTCATACTGGGGTTCGTTGAGGGGTATTTCTAACATGAGGACCCTCAAATTCACTTCAAAACTAAACTGGTCCCTGAAAAATTCAGATTTTAAAATTGACATGAAAAATTGGAAAATTGCTGCTATACTTTGAAGCCCTCTAATGTCTTCAAAAAGTAATTATTTTCTTTATGGAACACAAAGTTCTGTGCTGACATCATGAGCACAGTGCTCTCTGCTGACAAGTGGTACATTGAGCCTTAACACCCCACAGTAAAGTTGGATGAGAAAATGAAAAATTTTACTTTTTTCACTAAAATGCTATGTTAACCCAAATTTTTCATTTTCACAAGGGGTAATAGGTGAAAATGTCCCCCCAAATTTGAATCCCCATTTCTCTCAAGTAAGCAAATATATCATATGTGGATGCAAAGTGATCTGCGGATGCACTAGAGGGCTCAGAAGGGAAGGAGTGACATTGGGCTTTTGGAAAGCGAATTTTGCTGAAATGGTTTTTGCGGGGCATGTCTCATTTAAGAAGCCCCCATAGTGCCTGTACAGCGAAAAACATCCCACCTGGCAACTATTTAGGAAACTACACCCTTCAAGGAACATAACAAGGGGTACAGTGAGCCTTAACACCCCACAGGTGTTTGACGACTTTGCGTTGAAGTTGGACATGAAAATGAAAAATGTAATTTTTTTAACTAAAATGCTGATGTTACCCCAAATTTTTCATTTTCACAAGGGGCAATAGGGGAAATTGTCCCCCAAAATGTGAAACCCCATTTCTCTGGAGTAAGGAAATACCTCATATGTGGATGTAAAGTGATCTGCGGATGCACTAGAGGGCTCAGAAGGGAAGGAGCGACATTGGGATTTTGGAAAGCGAATTTTACTGAAATGGTTTTTCTCATTTAGGAAGCCCCCTTGGTGCCAGAGCAGTGAAAAACACTAGCATACTATTTGGGGAACTAAACCCCTCAAGGAATGTAACAAGGGGTGCAGTGAGCATTTACACCCAACTGGCGTTTGACAGATCTTTGTAACAGTGGACTGTGCAAATGAAAAATACCATTTTTAATTTTCACAGACCACTGTTCCAAAAATCAGTCAGTCACCTGTGGGGTGTTAAGGCTCACTATACCCCTTATTACATTCCGTGAGGGGTGCAGTTTCCAAAATATGTTTTTGCGTTTATGTCAGAACCGCTGTAACCAGCAGCCACCCCTGTGCAAATCACCAGTTTAGGCCTGAAATGTACATAGTGCTCTCTCACTCCTGAGCCCTGTTATGTGCGGCGCAAAGCATTTTACGTCCACAAATGGGGTATTTCCGTACTCAGGAGAAATTGCGTTACAAATTTTGGAGGTCTTTTTTTTCCTTTTACCTCTTATGAAATGAAAAGTATGGGGCAACACCAGCATGTTAGTGTAAAAAGTAAAACAATTTTACACTAACATGCTGGTGTAGACCCCAACTTTACCTTTTCATAAGGGGTAAAAGGAGAAAGAGCCACCAAAAATGTGTAGCGTAATACCATGGAATACCCCATAATAACCCATGGAATAACCCGTAATACCCCATATGTGGCCCTAAACTGTTGCCTTGAAATAGGGGGGCTCTGAAGTGAGAGTGCGCCATGAAGTTCAGGGCTCTGAAGTGAGAGAGCGTCTTGCGCATTTTAGGCCTAAATTAGGGATTTTCATAAGGGTTAACTCACAACAAAAATACTGTAGGTCAGTTTTACCCAAACAGGTTGCCTCCAGCTGTTGCAAAAATCCCAACATGCCTGGACAGTCAATGGCTGTCTGGCAATACTGGGAGTTGTTATTTTGCAACAGCTGGAGGCTCAGTTTTGGAAAAACTGACGTACAAGATGTTTTTAATTTTTATTGGTGGGGGGAGGGGACGATAGTGTAAGGGTATAGTGTATATGTAGTGTAGTGTAGTGTAGTGTTTTTAGGGTACATTCACACGGGGGGGGGGGGCTTTACAGTGAGTTTCCTGCTGCAGGGGAAAATTTGAAGCTGGAAACTTGCTGGAAACCCCTCACCCATGTGAATGTACTCTTTGGATAGGGGATAAGATGTCTCAGAGCCGGAGTACCCCTTTAAGAACCAGGACGCAAGGGCGTATCCATATGCCCGTGGTCCCCAACAGGTTAAGGTAAAAAATGGGTCCATCCTAAAGGGGTTAAATCTAGAGATATACAAATTAGTCTGTAAAGTTACTGTGCTGTAGAATCGCAAATGTTTATTTTAAGTTATTTGTCCATATTATATCATATGTCAAAGCCACATAGTGTTCTGAAAAATCGTAAGGAAGAGGTTAACACAACACCTTCAGTGTTTCCCTGATCTTATCAGGAGCTGTCAGCTGTTTTATGACTATTTCTCTGACCTACTCATGAAACCATGTAAAGTTGTACATTCCACAGTGAGACTCTAACTAAGATTAGGAAGTTAATCATCTCTGGCAGCCAAATTGGATTGCACAATAGTCTACATACATAGTTTTCATTGAAATTGTTCATCAGAAAAATGAGAAAATTAACACACATGTCGACAATAACTTTCTCTACCATAAAGGGTCAAATAGATTGTATGCTACAAAGAAGTTGCACTGGACACCTATTGTTTTTGCTCAGATTGTTATTTTTAATATTATTATTCAGCCGCAAATTTCAAATGCTTATATCTGCTGCACTGTAACTCCAAAACTCTTGAGACTTTGCACAGTGGTAGACCCATGAGCTTTGCATAACCTTGTGTGATATAAAGGTCATAGATCACATGGTAAGGTCACCATCTTGGTTTTTGTGTCAATTTTGCACAATATTTCAAAATCTTCTTCTTTGGAACCGCTAAAACTACAGGTATATAATTTGCTGTATGTGGTGACACTATTGTCCTGAGTCATATTTGTTCATTATAAGACTTTTGGTCACATGGTGTGGCCGCCATATTGGATTGCACAATATTCTACAAACCTCTTCTTTTCTGAAACCATTTGTTAAAATAACTTATAATTTGGCAGACATGGCCCCGGGTGCCAAATGCTCTAGGTACGCCCCTGGCGCAGCGAGAGGTCTGGGTACAAAAAGAAACAGGAGAGTCATTATAGGCAAGGTGTTACAGGGATCTCGCCCTGCGCATAATTTCTTCCTTAACTTGATAGTGATGCACTCTGCAAATGACACCCCGGGCCTGGACGGATCGGGAATTTTAGCCTTTAGAGCCCGGTGTGCCCTGTCCAGATCAAGTGGCGTGTCTTGTGGTTTTTGAAGAATTTCATTGAAAAGCTTTTGCAAGACTGAAGAGATGTCTTGAGGAGGGATCAATTCAGGCATTCCTTTAAGACATATATTATTCCGTCTATTCCAGTTGTCCAGATCATCCAGATGGTCTATCATGGTGGATTGATGAATGGAGAGGGACTTGGTTCTGTCATTGAGAGAGTGGAACTGAGCAGCCACCGAAGAGCGAAAGTCCTCCAGGTCATGAACTCTACGTTTCAGTTGCGACACATCCTCCTTGGTAGGTTTAAGATCCTGGTTCCAGGAGGCACGAAGATCAGAGGAGAGTGTCAGTAAATCAGATTTAGTAGGGAGCAAAGCCAGCAATGCTTGGAGCTCAGGGAAATTCTGGAGAGTGGTGGCGGCAGCTTCAGGTGTAGGCAGGCCCGGAACCGGTGTGCGGGCAGGTTGGTCAGGTAGGCAGTCCGCATTTCTGGGGCGACGATGAGCTCTCCTGCTCTCTGTTGGGGTGTCGTCAGAGGAGGAGTGGTCCACTCTGGAGTGATGAGAGGGGCCCAATTTACTGGGAGTGCGAAATAAGGTCTTTTTTAGCAGGGGGACCAGCTCCCCAGTAGTCAGGGGGTCGCTGTCTGCAGCCGAGTCCTGGGACCCTGGAGGAGAGTCAGAGTCCATCTCTCCAGCCCAGTCCAGCACATTTTGGGCCGGGGGTCCCGCAGCTGTGGCCCGCACTGAGGAGCAGGCGTGCAGGTGGCATCATGAGAGGGGGAGAGGGAGGCAGGGGGGGGTCTCCCTAGGCCTCTTATCATTAAGTGGTGGTGGTGTGGCTGTAAAACCAGGAGGTGGGGGGCCGTGTTGTATCTGAGCCATCCCTTTATGCAGGGGATCTGGCGGTACTGGTGAAGTAGAAGTACTCACAGGCTATAAGAGTGTGGTGGTCTGTGTTTCCCCAACCCCCCCCCCCCCCCCCCCAGGAGCAGTCGTCAGCTGTGGTCCCTCTGCTGGTTGTGAGGCCAGGGACCGGGGGGCAGAGGGCATGCTGCAGTCTGCGGTGGAGTGCGGGCCTCCCCGCTATGCTGTGGTGGGGAACGCACTGAGGAGGCTGCAGTGAGGCGCACGGTTCCAGTCATGGAGGTTGCGGCAGTAGACGCGCACACAGCGGCTCCGGAGCTAGAGTCTTCCCCATCAGGTGAGGAGGGCCAGTCCTCGGGTGCATTAGTGGACAGTGCTTTCCCCGGCAGGGACACCAGGCACGCGCTCCATGTGTGTCTCCGGCAGGAGTAAGGAGGCGGGCGGAGCCTGGTGTAATGGAGGCTGTGTGGCGGAGGGCCGCGGTTCCTGTGGCGGGATCAGGGGGCCCCCTAAATCAGGCCGTGATGGTGCCAGGAAGTTCCTCGGACATAGCGGCAGATGGTTTGCGGTGCTTGTTGCCTCTCCTGCCTCCCATAGCAGGGCGGGTCACCTCTATAGCCGTCGGCCCCGCAGGAGTTCCTAAGCAGTGCTGCTCATACCTCCCGAGCCAAGACACGCCCCCCTCCCAGGTGTGATTTTTATATTGCCCACACCTGTTACGTTCCCCAGGTGAGTTTAAAGGAACATCACATGCTTGAAACAATCTTATTTATCCACAATTTTGAAAGGGTGCCAATAATTTTGTCCAGCTCATTTTTGGAGTTTTGTATGACATTATGTCCAATTAGCTTTTTTTTTCCTTTTTTGGTTAAGTTCTAATACACACAAAGGGAATAAACGTGTATAGCAGCAAAACATGTGTTACTGCAATCCATTTCTGTGAGAAATACTTAATTTTCTTGAATTTCAGGGGTGCAAACAATTACTGCCATGACTGTATATAACTCTTTCCTCATGTTTAAAATTACCTATCATTTTAACCCTGCCCTTTTGTTTTCAGTGCCCAGTATCTAAAGAGCAGTATTTTAGTATAATTAACATATATAATGACATGAAAAAAATAAGATAAAAATACAAATAAATTAAACCTACTTCTCTATATTTACTAATCTGTATTTTGTTTGTCTTTCTATTTTAATTACAGATCAAAGAAGCTGGGTTTTGGGGTAAGAACTTTGTCATAAGTGGTTCAGACTGTGGTCATATTTTCATCTGGGATCGGCATACAACTGAGCATCTGATGCTTTTAGAAGCAGACAATCATGTTGTAAACTGTCTTCAACCACATCCATATGACCCACGTAAGTAACAGCAATGAAAATATAGGGAGTGCAATACTGTCTTTGTTTTATTTTAGAGGAAACTTTATTTATTTAGAAAAATTATGACTTGAAAACCTTAGATTTTTTATTTATTTACTAGCTGAGTACATGGCGTTGCCAAGATTTTCCTTCCTTATCCTTGTTGGGGAGGCAAATAAACAAAGGAGGAAGCTTTTATCCTTGATATCTCATCCTCATATATTGTTGTCATAATCCAACCCCATATCCCGACCTCATATCCCTTTCTCATATCCCAAGGAAAACAAGGAGCCTCCAAGGAGGTGACGGACATCAGGAGGCGCTGGACACACTCGGAGGGTAAAATCAACTTTAATCACCCATCATGCAACGCGTTTCACAGATTATCTGCTTCATCAGGCATACTCAGGTGAGTAAAAGCATACTATATATAGGGAACTGGGTGGTTAGCCCTCCAGGTGAGCCAAGGAGGGAATTAACCCTCAAGGCTCCACTGGAGGGGAACCACCCAGTATACAAAGATACACATATGAATAAACAGAAAAGGGGGAAAATTTCACATATGAACAATACATATAGAAGGGAACATGTATAAAAAGATATATAAAAAAAAAAAATATATATATATATATATATAAATAATATGTTCATATATACAGGAATGCAGGGGTGAAAAAACACCTAGCTAACTAGCAACTATGTTCAATAAGGTAGAGTATTACACCAAAGGCAACTAGTAGAGAGTAATGATGAATAAATAATAAAAAAATAAAATAAAATAAAAAAATTTATGAAACAAATACTATTAATATAACATAGAGCATAATATATATAAAACACAAAATTATACATATTACCGGGCATTTTCTATTGTCTCGTTCAATCCTCCTGGAAATAAAGTACCTAAAGTAAAAATCCAAAATGACTCTCTATTAATCAGTCTCTGAAATCTTGTCAGGATTCGGCAGGCTGGAGGTGGATCCTCTGTGTCAGAGAGGGATTGGCGTGGACAGTGTCGGTGGACCGGTTCTAAGTTGCTACTGGTTTTCGCCAGAGCCCGCCGCAAAGCGGGATGGACTTGCAGCGGCGGTAGCAACCAGGTCGTATCCACCGGCAACGGCTCAACCTCTCTGACTGCTGAGATAGGCGCGGTACAAGGGAGTAGACAAGAGCAGAGTCGGACGTAGCAGAAGGTCAGGGCAGGCAGCAAGGATCGTATTCAGGGGCAACGGCAAGAGGTCTGGAACACAGGCTAGGAACACACAAGGAAACGCTTTCACTGGCACAATGGCAACAAGATCCGGCAAGGAAGTGCAGGGGAAGTGAGGTATTATAGGGAAGTGCACAGGTGAAGATACTGATTAAAACCCATGCGCCAATCAGTTGCGCACCAGCCCTTTAAATCGCAAAGACCCGGCGCGCGCGCGCCCTAGGGAGCGGGGCCGCACGTGCCGGGACAGCACAGACGGGGAACGAGTCTGGTAAGCGGGTCGGGATGCGCATCGCGAGCGGGCGCGTCCCGCATTGCGAATCGCATCCCGGCTGGGGACATTATAGCAGCGCACCCGGTCAGCAGGTCTGACCGGGGCGCTGCGAACAGGAGAACGCTGTGAGCGCTCCGGGGAGGAGCGGGGACCCGGAGCGCTCGGCGTTACAAATCTATTGCGGATGTGATCTGGAATGGTTTCAATAATGATTAGTTTGATGCTATTAATATCTTTATTGTGTTTTAATGTAACATGGCGTGAAACGCTATGGAGAAGAAAATTTCTGTTGATGTTTGACCTGTGTTTGTTCATGCGGGACTGCATGGCCTGAACCGTGCGGCCCACATATTGCATGCCACAAACACAGGTCAATAGGTATATGACGTATGAACTGTCACAATTATGGATACCTTTTATAGTGTAAGATAGTCCTGACTGGTTTGACTTGAAACTATTAGTACCCCCTGCAATCATGGGACAGCAAAGGCATCTCCAACGACTACAGTGGTATACCCCCGGTGTCACCTGGGGTGTAATATGATTCTTCACAGGTTGATCAAGGGGTTTTAACCGTCTGGGAGCTAGCAGATTGCGTAGATTGCTAGATCTCCGGAAAGTTACCCCTGGGTGTTGATGGAGAGAATTCTTCAAAATTGGGTCATCCTTGAGTATACCCCAATGTTTTGAAAGGATGTTTTTTATTTCTTTGGATGCACTATTATAATACGTAATAAAATTGTGTTTATAGATGTTACCCTTGTCAACCCTACTCGGATGCTCCACTGACCTGGGCTGTACTAGACTAACCTGTTGTTTGTCTTTGACACGGTTATATGCTTTGTTCAACATAGATTGTGGGTAGCCTTTTTATCGCGCAGTCCCCCCTCTGTCATCATGTTTTATTTTTCAGAAGATTTATTGATGATTTGTTTTTTATTTGGTCAGGCAGTGCACAACAGGCCATTGAATTTGTTGACCACATTAATTCCAACGATTGGGACTTAAATTTACTCTTCATCACTCTACTGACAATATTGAATTTCTTGATTTACTTATCAAGAAGAATGAGACTGGTAACATTACCACTGAAACGTTTTTCAAATCTGTTGACGTGAATAGTCTGCTCACGTTTAGTAGTGCCCATTATCCAAAATGGATCTCCAATGAACCCTACGGTCAGTATCTAAGAGTTAGGAAAAATTGTACCTCTTATGGGGATTTTGTTAAACAATCACGTATACTCCAACAAAGGTTTAGAAATAAAGGCTACCCACAATCTATGTTGAACAAAGCATATAATGGAGATGCCTTTGCTGTCCCATGATTGCAGGGGGTACTAATAGTTTCAAGTCAAACCAGTCAGGACTATCTTACACTATAAAAGGTATCCATAATTGTGACAGTTCATACGTCATAAACCTATTGACCTGTGTTTGTGGCATGCAATATGTGGGCCGCACGGTTCAGGCCGTGCGGTCCTGCATGAACAAACACAGGTCAAACATCAACAGAAATTTTCTTCTCCATAGCGTTTCACGCCATGTTACATTAAAACACAATAAAGATATTAATAGCATCAAACTAATCATTATTGAAACCATTCTAGATCACATCCGCAATAGATTTCAGGGACTGATTAATAGAGAGTCATTTTGGATTTTTACTTTAGGTACTTTATTTCCAGGAGGATTGAACGAGACAATAGAAAATGCCCGGTAATTTTGTGTTTTATATATATTATGCTCTATGTTATATTAATAGTATTTTTTTCGTAAGATTTTATTTTTTATTATTTATTCATCATTACTCTCTACTAGTTGCCTTTGGTGTAATACTCTACCTTATTGAACATAATAATTGCTAGTTAGCTAGGTGTTTTTTCACCCCTGCATTCCTGTATATTTGAACATATTATTTCTATATATATATATATATATATATATATATATATATATATATATTTTTTTTTTATATATATATCTTTTTATACATGTTCCCTTCTATATGTATTGTTCATATGTGAAATTTTCCCCCTTTTCTGTTTATTCGTATGTGTATCTTTGTATACTGGGTGGTTCCCCTCCAGTGGAGCCTTGAGGGTTTATTCCCTCCTTGGCTCACCTGGAGGGCTAACCACCCAGTTCCCTATATATAGTATGCTTTTACTCACCTGAGTATGCCTGATGAAGCATATAATCTGTGAAACGCGTTGCATGATGGGTGATTAAAGTTGATTTTACCCTCCGAGTGTGTCCAGCGCCTCCTGATGTCCGCCACCTCCTTGGAGGCTCCTTGTTTTCCTTGTGCATCTTTCGGAAGGTGGATCGGCTGCCGGCATACTTACACACAAGTTATTTTACATTGTTACACTTGGCGAGTGTAACATTCTGGGTGAGCATTGTAATTACCTCTGTTCACCCTGGTTTTTAGTGGTAATGCGCTAGGTAGCTCCCTCTCTATTCCTTTGCTGTTTCTCATATTCCGACCTCCTATCCCGTCCTCCTATCCCATCCTCATATCTCGACTTCCTATCCCTACCTCCTATCCCATCCTTATATCTTGACCTCCTATCCCAACCTCCTATCACAACCTCCTATCCCATCCTCATATCACGTCCTCATATCCCGACCCCATATCCAGTCCCCATATCCTGTCCTCCTATCCCATCCTCATATCCCGTACTCATATGCTATCCTCATATCCTGTCCTCATATGCTGTCTCCATATCCCGTTCTTATGTCCCATCCTCATATCCTGTCCTCAGGTGTGACTGATTTGTGATGAAGATTTTGTAAGCTGAAAATAGAAGGGGACGTGGCTTTGTGGGACTGGGTGTTATTTGCATAGCAGAACGATGCACAAAAAGGGTAGAGAATAAAAGGGGTGGGGCTTAAACAGTGGGAGTGTCGTTGTGAGATGGGGTTTGGCTTGCAAGCTGGACTGGCACATTCAACAGGAGATGCAGGGCTGAGCTTGTGGAGTAAGGTACTGGAAGTCCCATATACTTGCATGGGACTTGAAACAAAAACCCACCTTTTATATAAGGGTGTAGATAAGGGTTAATGTAACTATGACATATATTTTTATTTGACATATAAGTAATATGTGTACCAGATATTATTGAAATATCTCCAGCCGTACGGAAGTTATGTGGAAACATACATTTCCCTTTGATTTGCGTGGGACTTTAAACAAAAACCCCGACCCTCACAAATTGGGGTAGTTAAGAGTTAAATTAACCAGCCTATATTTTAGGTAGACATATAAGTAACATGTGATAAGTATTATCAAAATACAGTATCTCCAGCTGTTTGGAAGTTATGCAGTAACATATATTTCCCATAGACTTGTATGGGACTTTAACCCCTTAAGGACCAGGCCATTTTACACCTTAAGGACCAGAGCGTTTTTTGCAAATCTGACCACTGTCACTTTAAACATTAATAACTCTGGAATGCTTTTAGTTATCATTCTGATTCCGAGATAGTTTTTTTGTGACATATTCTACTTTAACTTAGTGGAAACATTTTATGGTAACTTGCATCCTTTCTTGGTGAAAAATCCCCAAATTTGATGAAAAAAATGAAAATTTAGCATTTTTCTAACTTTGAAGCTCTCTGCTTGTAAGGAAAATGGATATTCAAAATACATTTTTTTGGGTTCACATATACAATATGTCCACTTTATGTTTGCATCATAAAATTTATGAGTTTTTACTTTTGGAAGACACCAGAGGGCTTCAAAGTTCAGCAGCAATTTTGAAATTTTTCACAAAATTTTCAAACTCGCTATTTTTCATGGACCAGTTCAGGTTTGAAGTGGATTTGAAGGGTCTTCATATTAGAAATACCCCATAAAAGACCCCATTATAAAAACTACACCCCCCAAAGTATTCAAAATGACATTCAGTAAGTGTATTAACCCTTTAGGTATTTCACAGGAATAGCAGCAAAGTGAAGGAGAAAATTCAAAATCTTCATTTTTTACACTCGCATGTTCTTGTAGACCCAATTTTTGAATTTTTGCAAGGGGTAAAAAGGAGAAAATTTTTACTTGTCTTTGTAGCCCAAATTCTCTCGAGTAAGCACATACCTCATATGTCTATGTTAATAGTTCAGCGGGCGCAGTAGAGGGCTCAGAAGGGAAGGAGCGACAAATGGTTTTTGGGGGGCATGTCACCTTTAGGAAGCCCCTATGGTGCCAGGACAGCAAAAAAAAAACACATGGCATACCATTTTGGAAACTAGACCCCTCGGGGAACGTAACAAGGGGTAAAGTGAACCTTAATACCCCACAGGTGTTTCCCGTCTTTTGCATTTTACCTAAAATGCTTGGTTTCCCAAAAATTTTACATTTTTAAAAAGATAATAGCAGAAAATATCCCCCAAAGTTTGAAGCCCAATTTCTCCCGATTCAGAAAACACCCCATATAGGGGTGAAAATTGCTCTGCTGGTGCACTAGAGGTCTCAGAAGAGAAGGAGTCACATTTGGCTTTTTGAAAGCAAATTTTGCTCTGGGGGCATGCCGCATTTAGGAAGCCCCTATGGTGCCAGAACAGCAAAAAAAAAAAACACATGGCATGCCATTTTGGAAACTAGACCCCTCGGGGAATGTAACAAGGGGTAATGTGAACCTTAATACCCTACAGGTGTTTCACGACTTTGCATATGTAAAAAAAAAAATATTTTTTTTACCTAAAATGCATGGTTTCCCAAAATGTTTACATTTTTAAAAAGGGTAATAGCAGAAAATACCCCCCCAAAATTTGAAGCCCAATTTCTCCCGATTCAGAAAACACCCCATATGGGGGTGAAAAGTGCTCTGCTGGCGCACTACAGGTCTCAGAAGAGAAGGAGTCACATTTGGCTTTTTGAAAGCAAATTTTGCTCTGGGGGCATGCCACATTTAGGAAGCCCCTATGGTGCCAGAATAGCAAAAAAAAACAACACATGGCATACCATTTGGAAACTAGACCCCTCAGGGAATGTCACAAGGGGTAATGTGAAACTTAATACCCCACAGGTGATTCACAACTTTTGCATATGTAAAAAAATATATATTTTTTTTTACCTAAAATGCTTGGTTTCCCAAAAATGTTACATTTTTAAAAAGGGTAATAGCAGAAAATACCCCACAAAATTTGTAACACAATTTCTCCCGAGTACGGCGATACCCCATATGTGACCCTAAACTGTTGCCTTGAAATACGACAGGGCTCCAAAGTGAGAGCGCCATGCGCATTTGAGGCCTAAATTAGGGACTTGCATAGGGGTGGACATAGAGGTATTCTACGCCAGTGATTCCCAAACAGGGTGCCTCCAGCTGTTATAAAACTCCCAGCATGCCTAGACAGTCAGTGGCTATCTGGCAATACTGGGAGTAGTTGTTTTGCAACAGGTGGAGGCTCCGTTTTGGAAACAGTGGCGTGATGTTTTTCATTTTTATTGGGGAGGGGAGGGGGGCTGTTTCTCGCTGGCAGTTTGAGCTGCGGCAGAAAATTTGCCGCAGCTCAAACTTGCAGCCGGATACTTAGTGTAAACCTCCGCCCATGTGAGTGTACCCTGTACGTTCACATTGGGGAGGGGGGAACATCCAGCTGTTGCAAAACTACAACTCCCAGCATGTACTGTCTATCAGTACATGCTGGGAGTTGTAGTTTTGCAACAGCTGGAGGCACACTGGTTGTGAAACACCAAGTTTGGTAACAAACTCAGTGTTTTGCAACCAGTGTGCCTTCAGTTGTTGCAAAAGCTACAACCCCCAGCATGTACGGACAGCGGAAGGGCATGCTGGGTCTTGTAGTTATGCAACAGCCGGAGGCATACTACTTTGGCTGGGGATGCTGGGGATTGTAGTTATGCAACAGCTGGAGACACACTGGTTTGCTACTGCTACTGCTGCAAAACTACAACTCTCAGCAGTCATCGACAGCCAACGGGCATGCTGGGAGTTGTAGTTATGCAACCAGCAGATGCACCACTACAACTCCCAGCATGCACTTTAGCTGTTTGTGCAAGCTGGGAGTTGTAGTTACACAACAGCTGAAGGTACACTTTTCCATAGAAAGAATGTGCCTCCAGCTGTTGCAAAACTATAAGTCCCAGCATGCCCATAAGAGCATGCTGGGAGTTGTGGTGGTCTGCCTCCTGCTGTTGCATAACTACAGCTCCCAGCATGCCCTTTTTGCATGCTGGGAGCTGTTGCTAAGCAACAGCAGGAGGCTGTCACACACCTCCTGCTGCTGCTCCACGCCGCATCAGGTCAGTCCCTCGCCGCCGCTGCTCCTGGGGCCCCGATCCCAACATTGACGCCAGGGATCGGGGTCCCCAGCTCCCGGGGTGCACGTCCCACACCCGCTCACGTCCTCCGGAAGAAGGGCGGAGCGGGTTGCGGGAGTGACACCAGCAGCAGGCGCCCTGATTGGTCGGCCAGTAAAACGGCCGACGAATCAGGGCGATCGTGCCACCTCACCCCTGCTGGCTATGGCTGTTCGGGGTCGTCTCTGACGGCCCCGATCAGCCAGTAATTCCGGGTCACCGGGTCACTGGAGACCCGATTGACCCGGAATCGCCACAGATCGCTGGACTGAATTGTCGACATGGGGGGGCATAATGACCCCCCTGGGCGATATGCCGCGATGCCTGCTGAACGATTTCAGCAGGCATCGGGCACCGACTCCCCTCCGGCTAGCGGCGGGGGGGGGGTGTGTGGCGGGAATGGACAGGACGTACTCCTACGTCCTCTGTCCTTAAGGACTCAGAAACGGGGGCGTAGGAGTACTTCCATTGTCCTTAAGGGGTTAAACAAAAACCCCGACCCTGGCAAATGGGGGGTGAGTAAGGGTTAAATGACCTATCCTATGTTTGTTGTTGACATATTAGTAACATGTGTGCCAAGTTTCATGTTAATATCTTTAGACATACACACATTGGCCCTCATTTACTATTGCACACCCGACATGTTTTGCCAGATTCTGTGGCATTCTGTGCCAGAATTTTGCACCAGATTTTGCACCAGAATTGAAAAACTTGGCTAACTCTCCGTTTTGCTAGGAAAACCCGAAAAGGGGGTGTGGTCTCTGAAAAGGGGCGTGTTCCCGACATATTTACTAAGGTTTTCTTTGACAGCCCCGATCAGCCAGTAATTCCGGATCACCGGGTCACTGGAGACCCGATTGACCCGGAATCGCCGCAGATCGCTGGACTGAATTGTCCAGCGATCTGCGGCCGACATGGGGGGGGCATAATGACCCCCCTGGGCGATATGCCGCGATGCCTGCTGAACGATTTCAGCAGGCATCGGGCACCGGCTCCCCTCCGGCTAGCAGCGGGGGGGGGGGGGGCGGGAATGGACAGGACGTACTCCTACATCCTCGGTCCTTAAGGACTCGGAAACGGGGGCGTAGGAGTACGTCCATTGTCCTTAAGGGGTTAAACAAAAACCCTGACCCTGGCAAATGGGGGGTGAGTAAGGGTTAAATGACCTATCCTATGTTTGTTGTTGACATATTAGTAACATGTGTGCCAAGTTTCATGTTAATATCTTTAGACATACACACATTGGCCCTCATTTACTATTGCACACCCGACATGTTTTGCCAGATTCTGTGGCAGAATTTTGCGCCAGATTTTGCACCAGAATTGAAAAACTTGGCTAACTCTCCGTTTTGCTAAGAAAACCCGAAAAGGGGGTGTGGTCTCTGAAAAGGGGCGTGTTCCTGACAGATTTACTAAGGTTTCCACATAAAATGTAGTGGATTTGAGCTGAGGAAAACCAGACAGATCAGAGCATGTGTAAAAATAGCAAAATGTAGGTAAAGTGGGAAATGTAGGGAAACCTTAGTAGAAACAGTGGAAAATAAATTGTAGGGAATTAAAACCCACAAAGAAACCTACACTCCACTCTTAGTAAATGAGGGCCATTGAGTTTTATATATAGATTTAATAAAACCACTGACATTAAACTCAACCCCAGGTGGCTTCTGGACCTCTGTTGGCCCTACATTCAGTATCTGTGCAGCCTCTATAGTGGTTTTAAGAACCCTGTTTCACACAAATTCCTCTTCATCCAAGGGGCATGTGGTGTCCCGGTACCGTATTGCAAACCGTACTTTGTATGGTGGTCCCCAAAGTCAGAGTAACTACGTTCAGGCAGGGTCCCCCAGGTGGGACAGCCCCTAGTCGTCTCTCTTCTACTCTCATTCTGTAATGTTTATATATGTACATATTTAATAATAAGGTATATTTAATATAATGTATAGTATACTTACCTTGTCTAGCGTCACAGGGCCTTCGGTCATGTGACCATGTTAAATCCTCTATGGTATGTTAGAGGACCTTTGGAGGTACTTGGGTCACATGTTACCCATAATCCTGTGTGAAGGTGATTGACATCCGTATTGGACCAATTAGCACTAGTCCAACCCCTGTCCATATAAGGGAGCTGTAGCCAATTATCGCTCTCTTGGGTTGCTGCTCTCGTGGATGCCGAACTAGCAGGACGGATCTGAGCAACTTTCAAAGACACGCTAGGCCTAACAACCTAACGGCCTCAGCAGAACCTAAACCGTGAGTTCTAATCAAATCCCCGCTAAAGCTAGCATGACTACTGGACCGCAACTAATTCCCCTAAATCCAGCAGAACAGAGCATATCAATCTAAAGACTCTAAATTACTTAAGGTCCCAACCTTTGTCAATCTCCTAGAGAATTTGCATTTGTAGAGACTGTTCCTGTTGTGAAGTTGCATAAAATCTGCAGTAAAAGTTCCAACTGTTTTCAGCAAACTCTCCGGTTGTGGACATTCCATTATTCTATACCTCTCTATCGCTCTTGGGAAGGGTGGCGGTAGGACAAGCATTACAGAGGAGCCCTCACCCTGGCATCACGAATAGCAAGGGTTAATCAAACACCCTTTAGTCACCACACAGCTACATCCCATTTATAGTTTCCTCCAACCTTAGGTTAAAAATTATATTGTTGTCTCCAAGATACCAGTCATTTTCTACATTGTCTTAATGAAATCGATACTACAAATGTAAAATTCTTATGTACAATGGACGTACAAAGTTTATATACTAATATCCCTCAAACAGAAGGGGCTGAATGTATACATGAAATTTTGTGTAAAAACAAAAACTTAAGCAATCAGATGATTGCATTTTTGATGAATATTCTGGATTTTGTCCTGCATAGAAATTATTTCCGTTTTGACACCCAATTTTTTTTTTGCAAGTAGGCGGGACTTCGATGGGGTCTCCCATTGCCCCAAATCTTGCTAATATTTTCATGCATGCATTCGAGGAGAGATTCGTCTTTTCCTCCCCAGACATGGAGATTCCACTGACATGGCTATGACCAGAGGGGGTGCCCTACTAGACTTAATATTAACCAGCAGACCTGATAGAGTAACTAATGTGCAAGTAGAAGGATACCTAGGAAATAGTGACCATAATATAATTCATTATAACTTGTTCTTTAATAAGGGAATCTCTCGAGGAGCCACAAAAACAATGAACTTCAGGAAGGCAAAGTTCAATCAACTCAGAGAAGCCATTAACAATATAAAATGGGATAATGTCCTCAAAAACCAGAATACTAACATTAAATGGGAGACTTTTAAAAATATCTTAAATTGCAATATGTATATACCTTATGGGAATAAAAGGGTCAGAAATATAAGAAAACCAATATGGATGAACAAAAATGTTAAGGGGGCAATAAATGACAAAAATAAAGCATTTAAACTACTAAAACAGGACGGCAGTGAGGAAGCATTAAAAAGCTATAGAGAAAAAAGTTAAATATGTTAAAAACAGATAAAAAACTCCTTGCCAAAAAACAGAAAGACTCCTTGCCAAAGAGAGTAAAACTAACCCCAAAAAGTTCTTTAACTATATAAATAGCAAAAAGATCAAAAATGAAAGTGTGGGCCCTTTAAAAAATGACGAGGAAGAAATTATAAATGGGGATCAGGAAAAAGTAAATATATGAAAAAATTCTTCTCCTTTGTGTTCACCGAGGAAAATGAAATTCCAGGTGAAATACAGCGAGATAAGGTAAACTCCCCAGTACAGGTCCCCTGTCTAACCCAGGAAGAAGTACAGTGCCACCTACAAAAAATCAAAATAGACAAATCACCAGGTCCAGATGGCATTCACCCCTGTTTTCTAAAGGAATTAAGTAATGTGATAGACAGACCCCTATTGTTAATATTCAGGGACTCAAAAAAAGGGATCAAAAGGTGACCCCAAGAATTATAGACCAGTTAGTTTGACCTCCGTTGTATTTAAATTGTTTGAGGGTTTTCTAAGGGATGCATTTCTGGAGTATCTTAATAATAATAAATGCATGACCCCATATCAGCATGGATTTATTAGGGATCGGTCCTGTCAGACTAACCTGATCAGCTTTTATGAGGAGGTGAGCTCCAGACTGGACCAGGGTGAATCACTGGATGTCGTATATCTGGATTTTTCCAAAACATTTGATACAGTTCCACATAAAAGGTTGCATAAAATGAGAAGGATGGGGCTGGGGGAGAATGTGTGTAAGTGAATAAGTAACTGGCTCAGTGATAGGAAACAGAGGGTGGTTATTAATGGTACTTATTCTGATTGGGTGACTTACTAGTGGGGTACCACAGGGGTCCCTCTTGGGTCCTGTTCTATTTAATATATACATTAATGACCTAGTAGAGGGGTTGAATAGTAAAGTAGCAATCTTTGCAGATGATAATAAACTCTGTAAAGCGGTAAACACTATAGAGGACAGTGAACTGTTACAAATGGATCTGGATAGGTTGGAGGTTCGGACTGGGAAGTGGCAGATGAGGTTCATCACTGATAAATGTAAGGTAATGCACATGGAGAAGAAAAATCCGGGCTGGGATTATGTATTAAATGGGAGAACGCTTGGGACAACTGACATGGAAAAGGATTTAGGAGTCTTAGTTAATAGTAAATTTAGCTGTAGTGACCAGTGTTGGGCAGCTGCTGTCAAGGCAAATAGAATCATGGGGTGCATCAATAGGGGCTGTAAGGAATCCTCCTTGGGGATTAGCTCTGGGATCGTCCTGGACCACGCCACAGGATGCGATTCTTCTCAATAAACCAGCAAACAAATGCTTATAATGCAAATCTGGCACCTTGCCAGTTTTATTACACAGGTTGCAGGGAAAGAAATAAACAAAAAGCAGGAACAAACAAAATCCTGGACCGTCTGGTCACTGACTACACAGATCAGCTTGTCCTGACTAACAACCGCTGAGCTACCCTCAGCCGGTTAAACATATGTCCCCTGCAACCTTTTTCTCACAATTCATGGCAGTCTCTTTGAGCCTCTCTTAGCTCGGGCTGTGTACTCCTCAGCAGGCTCTGTCTCTTCCCTACAGCCCACATGCTGTCTCCTAGGAAGAGCCCCAACTATTCTGTTCCTTTTCCTTTTAAACACACACTTTCCCTTCCTGATACCTCATTAATCAGGCCACAGGTGGAGCATTCTGCAGAGATAGCAAGGGAAATACACCCTTTCCTTGCCACACTGCCACATATCCCCCCCCCCCTCTGCTCAGACCACCGGGAAGGAGCACTTGTATTCAAAAGGCAGAGTCCAACTGCCTTTCCTTTTCCTTGAACAACTACGTCCAACAGATTTTGAGGCACTTGGCTTCCTTCATCAGTAGATTTTATCTGCACCACTTCAATGGTGCACCCTTCTTTCATTCGCACTTTCATCAGCCACCGAGCACAAGACTTTTGGTCACCTTTGACAAATTCCTTGTAAAAAGCTCCATTCATGTCACACCTTTCCAACACCAGGTTCTTCATCTTGGTCTGTGCAGTGCTCTGGACTCTAGGTGCGGACAAGGCAGATGCTCTAGGCCATTGTCTTCTTCTGTCACTGGTATGACCATTGCATGAACTTTGCTGGTGGCCAACCGAGCCTGTATCACCCATTTGCAGGTCTTCTAAGTCATCCTCCACAATTTCAGGAGGCTTCCCTTTAATGCACCTGTCCCTCTTCTCCTTGAGACGGACTCTTCTCCAAATTCTACTTCTGCGGACTTTCTTCCAGTGTTTCCTAATCCAGTGCCTCTCAGGGTTTCCACCACGACCCAGTCTTCTATCACAGTGACCTCTTTTTAAGGACTCTGCTTTCTTATTAGCCCTTTCTTTAGGGACACCGACTTTCACAGGCTCATTTTTAGGCTGAAAACTCTTGGCTCCTTTAGCCAGTTTTTCACCTGCACCTTCAGATGTGTCACTGACTTTACTTGCAGCTTCTGCAGTTATCTCTGGTTTAACTTCTACCTCAGAGAACTTCTCTGCCTCAGAATTTTCACCATGCAATGTTAATATCTCTGCAGCTTCAGAGGACCTTTCATATGGCTTCTTCTCATGGTCTTCAGACTCTACTGTTTCTTGCGTCCATTGTTCAGACTCCGCCTTTTTTAGAGAAAGCATCCCTGTCTCCAGTAGCTTTTGCCTCACAAGCAGTTTTTCTTCTTTTACACGGACGGCTGTGGCTTTGGCCTCAATTTCCATCTGAGACACTTTTAACCTCTCGTTAGCCAGTTCTGCTATAACTTGGTCACGGCTTTCTTTTAGGACCTTCATGTCCCCTTCCAGCTTTAAACATTTCTGCTGCTCACTCTTGAGCTTAGAAGAGTTCTTCTTCTCACTTTCCAGCAATTCTGTCAAGTTTTTGACAGTATCCTCCAGGGAC
The DNA here is from genome assembly GCF_029499605.1 of Hyla sarda. Classification (NCBI taxonomy): domain Eukaryota; kingdom Metazoa; phylum Chordata; class Amphibia; order Anura; family Hylidae; genus Hyla; species Hyla sarda. Next base: position 312,261,969 of record NC_079190.1, on the reverse strand, counting down.
AGCAGTTGTTCTCTCATCTGCTCATTGTCTTTACTCAGTTGCGCCATCTTGGACACTTTCTGCTCATAGACTTTTAGCTGAGCCTCTTGTTCAGAGAGCTGAGTACCCAGTGAATCCAAGGCAGCTGCGCAAGACTTAATATGCGTTTCGTTCTGCGCCTCCAGGCTCTGCACCTTATGAGCCATTACCACTTTCTCCTTCTCCAGCTCTTCCATGGCTACCAACCTAGCCTTGTGATCACTTTGTAGAGCCAGATATGCCCCACACAGGACATTCACTTCTTCATCCTTGAATGAGATCTGCTTGGCCAGAATCTCCAATTCTCTCTCCTTGCTGGTCATAAGACCCTGGGAGTGGGACAGTTCATCCTGCAGAGCCGCCAACTCACTTTTGTGGCACTCCATATCTTTCTGCAGCTGAAGCGTCGCTTCCTGCTCTTTATTCAAGTCTGCAAGCATTTTTTCTTTCTCCTCTGTCAGATGATGAACTACTTCTTCCTTTTGAGACAATTTAGCAGAAACCATCTGTAAGGTTTCTTCAAGGTTCTGGATCTGCTCCCTTTTTTTTACCAAGACCAGCGCGTTTTTTCCGAGATCTCTTACTTACAGCGGTCTCCTTACTCTCACTGCTGGACCTTGTGACATTCTCTTGTCCTCTGACAGTCACCTGTACTTGGCCTGTCTCTTCCTTCAAGCCAACTCGTTCAGTCTCTTTTCCACCTTTAGGAGTAGTCTCCCCCTTTTCAAGGGTCTTGGTCACTTGGGCTTCAGGGTAGTTCCTGGACAGTCTCTCTGGACTGTCTCTCTGCTCACTGGCAGACTTCTCTTTCACTTCAACACTGTCTCTCTGCTGCCCAGCAGAAAGGTCTTCATGAGGGGTTCTCCACCCTCACATGATTTTGCAACTGGACATAGGTTGGTACCACCTTGAACACTGTTCACACAGTCAACTAGGGAAACACCACCCTCCAACTCAGCCTTTTTATGCACAGTCTCATAGTCATTAAACATGGCCCCCATAACCCCTGGAACAGTCTTACACCAGCTTCTCTGCTGCAGAACATCGCTCCACTTGCTCTTTAAGTAGCTCTGCAACCTTAAACCCAGCATCACTGTTAGGCTGCAGTGCACACTGTAGTCTTGCAGCTTGGCTTACTCCCACTTTAGTCAGGATCTCTGTCTTGACTTTCTCATAGTCCCGTAATATCTTTGGATCCAGTTCACAATGAACTTTTTGGGCATCTCCTCCAATGAATCCAAACACCAAGTTTCCCCAGTGTGTCTTGGGCCATGCCTCATGTGTAGCACTTATCAGGACATCCATCTTGCAACACTTCAAACCTTGCAAACACAGTACAGTCCTCTGCCGAAATGTTAGCCGCTTGCCAACAAAATTTTTCCGTTGCCCCTAGCAACGCCTTTATACACAGTCTCAAAACGTAATCTGCACTCTGCAGGTGGCCCGTCCACCTGTCTCCTTACTTGAGAAAGAGTGCCCACTCGCTTGATGCGATCTGTTGCCCCTAGCAACAACTTCACCACAGGCGCAGTCCTGCTCTTGTACTCCACAGCTGGGCTCGTCCCACTGTCTCCTCTCTGAGAAAGAGTACACCCTTGCACCATGCACGGTAGTTTTCTCTTGGCAACAACTTCACTGCAACTCGACCACTGGTTGCTCCTAGCAACGTGTTTGCCCGCATCCTCCACCAATTGTAAGGATTCCTCCTTGGGGATTAGCTCTGGGATCGTCCTGGACCACGCCACAGGATGCGATTCTTCTCAATAAACCAGCAAACAAATGCTTATAATGCAAATCTGGCACCTTGCCAGTTTTATTACACAGGTTGCAGGGAAAGAAATAAACAAAAAGCAGGAACAAACAAAATCCTAGACCGTCTGGTCACTGACTACACAGATCAGCTTGTCCTGACTAACAACCGCTGAGCTACCCTCAGCCGGTTAAACATATGTCCCCTGCAACCTTTTACTCACAATTCATGGCAGTCTCTTTGAGCCTCTCTTAGCTCGGGCTGTGTACTCCTCAGCAGGCTCTGTCTCTTCCCTACAGCCCACATGCTGTCTCCTAGGAAGAGCCCCAACTATTCTGTTCCTTTTCCTTTTAAACACACACTTTCCCTTCCTGATACCTCATTAATCAGGCCACAGGTGGAGCATTCTGCAGAGATAGCAAGGGAAATACACCCTTTCCTTGCCACACTGCCACAGGGCATAGATGCCCACGACAAGGAAATAATTATACCGCTGTACAAATCACTAGTCAGAACATAGAATACTGTGTACAGTACTGGGCACCAGTGTACAAGAAAGATATAGTGGAGCTGGAGAGGGTTCAAAGACGGGCAACCAGAGTAATACGGGGAATGGGAGGACTACAGTACCCAGAAAGATTATCAGAATTAGGTTTATTTAGTTTAGAAAAAAGAAGGCTTGGGGAGACCTAATAACTATGTATAAATATATCAGGGGACCGTACAGTGATCTCTCCCATGATCTATTTATACCCAGGACTGTATCTATAACAAGGGAGCATCCTCTATCTAGAGGAAAGAAGGTTTCTACACCAGCACAGACGGGGGTTCTTTACTGTAAGAGTAGTGAGACTGTGGAATTCTCTGCCTGAGGAGGTGATCATGGGGAACTCTGTGAAAGAGTTCAAAAGGGGTCTAGATGCATTTTTGGAGAGTACTAACATTACAGGTTATGGATACTAGATTTATAGGGACAGAACGTTGATCCAGGGATTTATTCTGACTGCCATATTGGAGTCGTCGGGAAGGAATTTTTACCTCTAGTATGAGTTTTTTTTTTGCCTTCCGCTGGATCAACTCAGTAGGGACTCATTAGGGATGTAGGTTGAACTTGATGGACTTTGGTCTTTTTTTTCAACCTTATGAACTATGTTACTATGTTATGTGGATGATATCTTCATGCTCTGGGGGGGTGGGGGGTGGGGGGGGTGGGACCGAGGAATCTCTCCTCGAGTTTGTACATAAATTGAATACGGTACATCCCACTATTAAATTTACAGTTACATACAATCCCTATAAAATTCAATTTCTGACGTAGAAGTCATAAAAAATTATAAAACATTCGACACTACCTTATATAATAACAATAATATTTTACATAAAAAAAAGTTTGCATAATCCGAGTATTTTCCGAGGTTTACCAAAAAGTCAATATGTTAGAGCTAAAAGAATAATTAATAAAGATCAGGAATACGAAATAAATAAGAAATTATTACAGAAAAATTTGAAAACAGAGGATATTCTAGAAAAGAATTAAGAAAAATAGAAATGGAAGTATCTTCTTTAGACAGAAGTTCTATTAAAGAAAAAAGAAAAAAACAAGAAGAAAAAAATTGAGAGAGTAATGTACATTAGTACATGCGATAGACATACTAACCTAAATAAAAAAACTATTAATAAATATTGGGGAATATTAAAATCTGACACTAAATATGGAAAGTTATTTAAAGAGTCCCCCATGTTTATACATAGTAGAGGAAAAACAATAGGTAACATGATAATACGAGGTGATATTTCAAAGAAGAAAAAAGATTACCAGACATTTTTAGGAACTAAACAAAAAGGTATATACCCTTGTCTATCATGCCCCCATTGTAACAATATTATTAAAGGAGAGAATATTTACCATCCTAAAAAAGGTTTAAAAATTTCATGCTGCGGTTTTTTCACATGTAATACAGAAAATGTTATCTAAATGTTGAAATGCCCATGTGGTAAAAATTACATCGGTCAAACCAGTAGAAAAATCAAATTAAGGATAGCAGAATACAAAAATAATATTAGGAAAGCATTAACAACTAAAATAGTAGGAGAATCCACTAAATATAGCGAGACTACAGTAGCGAGACACTTCTTAGAAGCAAATCATAATGTGAACGAACTCTAATGCCAAATTTTAGAACAATTTCACACAGAGACGAATGACACTCAGAACCGCAAGCGTTTCTTGCAAAGGGAGGCTTATTGGATCACTTATATGGAAACGACTTCCCCATTGTTACGCCAAGCGCTCCGGGTCCCCGCTCCTCCCCGGAGCGCTCGCTACACTCTCCTCACTGCAGCGCTCCGGTCAGATCCACTGACCCGGGGCGCTGCGATACCGCCTCCAGCCGGGATGCGATTCGCGATGCGGGTAGCGCCCGCTCGCGATGCGCACCCCGGCTCCCGTACCTGACTCGCTCTCCGTCAGTCCTGTCCCGGCGCGCGCGGCCCCGCTCCCTAGGGCGCGCGCGCGCCGGGTCTTTGCGATTTAAAGGGCCACTGCGCCGCTGATTGGCGCAGTGGTTCCAATTAGTGTTATCACCTGTGCACTTCCCTATATCACCTCACTTCCCCTGCACTTCCTTGCCGGATCTTGTTGCCATCGTGCCAGTGAAAGCGTTTCCTTGTATGTTCCTAGCCTGTGTTCCAGTCCTCCTGCCGTTGCCCCTGACTACGATCCTTGCTGCCTGCCCCGACCTTCTGCTACGTCCGACCTTGCTTCTGTCTACTCCCTTGTACCGCGCCTATCTTCAGCAGCCAGAGAGGTTGAGCCGTTGCTAGTGGATACGACCTGGTCACTACCGCCGCAGCAAGACCATCCCGCTTTGCGGCGGGCTCTGGTGAAAACCAGTAGTGACTTAGAACCGATCCACTAGCACGGTCCACGCCAATCCCTCTCTGGCACAGAGGATCCACTACCTGCCAGCCGGCATCGTGACAGTAGATCCGGCCATGGATCCCGCTGAAGTTCCTCTGCCAGTTGTCGCTGACCTCACCACGGTGGTCGCCCAGCAGTCGCAACAGATAGCGCAACAAGGCCAACAGCTGTCTCAACTGACCGTTATGCTTCAGCAGTTACTACCACAGCTTCAGCAATCATCTCCTCCGCCAGCTCCTGCATCTCCTCCGCAGCGAGTGGCCGCTTCTGGTCTACGACTATCCTTGCCGGATAAATTTGATGGGGACTCTAAGTTTTGCCGTGGCTTTCTTTCCCAATGTTCCCTGCACCTGGAGATGATGTCGGACCAGTTTCCCACTGAAAGGTCTAAGGTGGCTTTCGTAGTCAGCCTTCTGTCTGGAAAAGCCCTGTCTTGGGCCACACCGCTCTGGGACCGCAATGACCCCGTCACTGCCTCTGTACACTCCTTCTTCTCGGAAATTCGAAGTGTCTTTGAGGAACCTGCCCGAGCCTCTTCTGCTGAGACTGCCCTGTTGAACCTGGTCCAGGGTAATTCTTCCGTTGGCGAGTATGCCGTACAATTCCGTACTCTTGCTTCAGAATTATCCTGGAATAATGAGGCCCTCTGCGCGACCTTTAAAAAAGGCCTATCCAGCAACATTAAAGATGTTCTGGCCGCACGAGAAATCCCTGCTAATCTACATGAACTCATTCACCTAGCCACTCGCATTGACATGCGTTTTTCCGAAAGGCGTCAGGAGCTCCGCCAGGATATGGACTCTGTTCGCACGAGGCGTTTCTTCTCCCCGGCTCCTCTCTCCTCTGGTCCCCTGCAATCTGTTCCTGTGCCTCCCGCCGTGGAGGCTATGCAGGTCGACCGGTCTCGCCTGACACCTCAAGAGAGGACACGACGCCGCATGGAGAATCTCTGCCTGTACTGTGCTAGTACCGAACACTTCCTGAAGGATTGTCCTATCCGTCCTCCCCGCCTGGAAAGACGTACGCTGACTCCGCACAAAGGTGAGACAGTCCTTGATGTCTACTCTGCTTCTCCACGTCTTACTGTGCCTGTGCGGATGTCTGCATCTGCCTTCTCCTTCTCTGCTGTGGCCTTCTTGGACTCCGGATCTGCAGGAAATTTTATTTTGGCCTCTCTCGTCAAAAGGTTCAACATCCCGGTGACCAGTCTCGCCAGACCCCTCTACATCAATTGTGTAAACAATGAAAGATTGGACTGTACCATACGTTTCCGCACGGAGCCCCTTCTAATGCACATCGGACCTCATCACGAGAGGATTGAACTTTTGGTCCTTCCCAATTGCACTTCTGAAATTCTCCTTGGACTTCCCTGGCTTCAACTTCACTCCCCAACCCTGGATTGGTCCACTGGGGAGATCAAGAGTTGGGGGCCCTCTTGTTCCAAGGACTGCCTAAAACCGGTTCCCAGTAACCCTTGCCGTGACTCTGTGGTTCCTCCCGTAACCGGTCTCCCTAAGGCCTATATGGACTTTGCGGATGTTTTTTGCAAAAAACAAGCTGAGACTCTACCTCCTCACAGGCCTTATGATTGTCCTATCGACCTCCTCCCGGGCACTACTCCACCCCGGGGCAGAATTTATCCTCTGTCCGCCCCAGAGACTCTTGCCATGTCTGAATACGTCCAGGAAAATTTAAAAAAGGGCTTTATCCGTAAATCCTCCTCTCCTGCCGGAGCCGGATTTTTCTTTGTGTCCAAAAAAGATGGCTCTCTACGCCCTTGCATTGACTACCGCGGTCTTAATAAAATCACGGTTAAGAACCGCTACCCCCTACCTCTCATCTCTGAACTCTTTGATCGCCTCCAAGGTGCCCACATCTTTACCAAACTGGACTTAAGAGGTGCTTATAATCTCATCCGCATCAGAGAGGGGGATGAATGGAAAACGGCATTTAACACCAGAGATGGACACTTTGAGTATCTGGTCATGCCCTTTGGCCTGTGCAACGCCCCTGCCGTCTTCCAAGACTTTGTTAATGAAATTTTTCGTGATCTTTTATACTCCTGTGTTGTTGTATATCTGGACGATATCCTGATTTTTTCTGCCAATCTAGAAGAACACCGCCAGCATGTCCGTATGGTTCTTCAGAGACTTCGTGACAATCAACTCTATGCCAAAATAGAGAAATGTCTGTTTGAATGCCAATCTCTTCCTTTCCTAGGATACTTGGTCTCTGGCCAGGGACTACAAATGGATCCAGACAAACTCTCTGCCGTCTTAGATTGGCCACGCCCCTCCGGACTCCGTGCTATCCAACGTTTTTTGGGGTTCGCCAATTATTACAGACAATTTATTCCACATTTTTCTACCGTTGTGGCTCCTATCGTGGCTTTAACCAAAAAAAATGCCGATCCCAAGTCTTGGCCTCCTCAAGCGGAAGACGCCTTTAAACGGCTCAAGTCTGCCTTTTCTTCGGCTCCCGTGCTCTCCAGACCTGACCCATCTAAACCCTTCCTATTGGAGGTTGATGCCTCCTCTGTGGGAGCTGGAGCTGTCCTTCTACAAAAAAATTCTTCCGGGCATGCTGTTACTTGTGGTTTTTTTTCTAGGACCTTCTCTCCGGCGGAGAGAAACTACTCCATCGGGGATCGAGAGCTTCTAGCCATTAAATTAGCACTTGAGGAATGGAGGCATCTGCTGGAGGGATCAAGATTTCCAGTTATTATTTACACCGATCACAAGAACCTCTCCTACCTCCAGTCTGCCCAACGGCTGAATCCTCGCCAGGCCAGGTGGTCTCTGTTCTTTGCCCGATTTAATTTTGAAATTCACTTTCGGCCTGCCGATAAGAACATTAGGGCCGATGCTCTCTCTCGTTCCTCGGATGCTTCTGAAGTTGAACTCTCTCCGCAACACATCATTCCTCCTGACTGCCTGATTTCCACTTCTCCAGCCTCCATCAGGCAAACTCCTCCAGGAAAGACCTTTGTTTCTCCACGCCAACGCCTCGGAATCCTCAAGTGGGGCCACTCTTCCCATCTCGCAGGTCATGCGGGCATCAAGAAATCTGTGCAACTCATCTCTCGCTACTATTGGTGGCCGACTCTGGAGACGGATGTTGTGGACTTTGTGCGAGCCTGCACTATCTGTGCCCGGGATAAGACTCCTCGCCAGAAGCCCGCTGGTTTTCTTCATCCTCTGCCTGTCCCCGAACAGCCTTGGTCTCTGATTGGTATGGATTTTATTACTGACTTACCCCCATCCCATGGCAACACTGTTATTTGGGTGGTCGTTGATCGATTCTCCAAAATGGCACATTTCATCCCTCTTCCTGGTCTTCCTTCAGCGCCTCAGTTGGCTAAACAATTTTTTGTACACATTTTTCGTCTTCACGGGTTGCCCACGCAGATCGTCTCGGATAGAGGCGTCCAATTCGTGTCTAAATTCTGGAGGGCTCTCTGTAAACAACTCAAGATTAAATTAAATTTTTCTTCTGCATATCATCCTCAATCCAATGGACAAGTAGAAAGAATTAACCAGGTCTTGGGTGATTATTTACGACATTTTGTTTCCTCCCGCCAGGATGACTGGGCAGATCTTCTACCATGGGCCGAATTCTCGTATAACTTCAGAGTCTCTGAATCTTCCTCCAAATCCCCATTTTTCGTGGTGTACGGCCGTCACCCTCTTCCCCCCCTCCCTACCCCCTTGCCCTCTGGTCTGCCCGCTGTGGATGAAATTTCTCGTGATCTTTCCATCATATGGAGAGAGACCCAAAATTCTCTCTTACAGGCTTCATCACGCATGAAGAAGTTCGCGGATAAGAAAAGAAGAGCTCCTCCCATTTTTTCCCCTGGAGACAAGGTATGGCTCTCCGCTAAATATGTCCGTTTCCGTGTCCCTAGCTATAAGTTGGGACCACGCTATCTTGGTCCTTTCAAAATTTTGTGCCAGATTAATCCTGTCTCTTACAAACTTCTTCTTCCTCCTTCTCTTCGTATTCCTAATGCCTTTCACGTTTCTCTTCTTAAACCACTTATCATTAACCGTTTCTCTCCCAAATCTGTTCCTCCCACTCCTGTTTCCGGCTCCTCGGACATCTTCTCCGTCAAAGAGATTCTGGCATCTAAAAAGGTCAGAGGGAAAACCTTTTTTTTAGTGGATTGGGAGAGTTGTGGTCCAGAAGAGAGATCCTGGGAACCTGAGGACAACATCCTAGACAAAAGTCTGCTCCTCAGGTTCTCAGGCTCTAAGAAGAGGGGGAGACCCAAGGGGGGGGGTACTGTTACGCCAAGCGCTCCGGGTCCCCGCTCCTCCCCGGAGCGCTCGCTACACTCTCCTCACTGCAGCGCTCCGGTCAGATCCACTGACCCGGGGCGCTGCGATACCGCCTCCAGCCGGGATGCGATTCGCGATGCGGGTAGCGCCCGCTCGCGATGCGCACCCCGGCTCCCGTACCTGACTCGCTCTCCGTCAGTCCTGTCCCGGCGCGCGCGGCCCCGCTCCCTAGGGCGCGCGCGCGCCGGGTCTTTGCGATTTAAAGGGCCACTGCGCCGCTGATTGGCGCAGTGGTTCCAATTAGTGTTATCACCTGTGCACTTCCCTATATCACCTCACTTCCCCTGCACTTCCTTGCCGGATCTTGTTGCCATCGTGCCAGTGAAAGCGTTTCCTTGTATGTTCCTAGCCTGTGTTCCAGTCCTCCTGCCGTTGCCCCTGACTACGATCCTTGCTGCCTGCCCCGACATTCTGCTACGTCCGACCTTGCTTCTGTCTACTCCCTTGTACCGCGCCTATCTTCAGCAGCCAGAGAGGTTGAGCCGTTGCTAGTGGATACGACCTGGTCACTACCGCCGCAGCAAGACCATCCCGCTTTGCGGCGGGCTCTGGTGAAAACCAGTAGTGACTTAGAACCGATCCACTAGCACGGTCCACGCCAATCCCTCTCTGGCACAGAGGATCCACTACCTGCCAGCCGGCATCGTGACACCCATCAGGCTTAAATGAAGTCTGTAGTTATAAAGCTTTTTTGTAAAGAAATATGTAATATCCATAGGTTAGATTGGAAATCTCACATATTATATACCATTTTAACAAATAGTATGTCCTATAGGATAACATGCACATAGTGAAAATCTAATTTTTTTTTATTTACCTGACACTAATCAAGTGCGAACCCTGGTGTGAGATTCCTATATCTTCCCTCTGATATCCAGGACCTAGTACGCATGAGTAAGGGGGTGGTCCCCCGAAATGTTGCGTCATGCTAGTTGTTGCTCCCAGCTAGTGTGTTAAAGGGGTTCTCCGGTGCTTAAACATCTTATCCCCTATCCAAAGGATAGGGGATAAGATGCCTGATAGCGGGAGTCCCGCCGCTGGGGACCCCCGGGATCATGCACACGGCACCCCGTTTGTAATCAGTCCCTGGAGCATGTTCGCTCCGGGACTGATTACCGGCGACTACAGGGCGGGCGGCGTGTGACGTCACGCCTGCACCGACGTGTGACGTCACGCTCCGCCCCTCAATGCAAGCCTACGGGAGGGAGAGGGCGGGATAGCTATCACCCCCCATCCCGTAGGCTTGCATTTTGGGGCGGAGCGTGACGTCACACACCAGCGCAGGCGTGACGTCACACGCCGCCCGCCCTGTAGTTGACGGTAATCAGTCCCGGAGCGAACACGCTCCGGGGACTGATTACAAATGGGGTGCCGCGTGCATGATCCCGGGGGTCCCCAGTGACGGGACTCCCGTGATCAGGCATCTTATCCCCTATCCTTTGGATGTTTAAGCACCGGAGAACCCCTATAAGACCTCTGCTAGACTGGATGTGTGCTGACATCCCATCTGTCAAGCTGACTTAAACTACAGAAAAGATCCGAATAAATATGAAAATGTGTGCTGGAATTCATTTGAATAAGTGTACAGCCCATGTTCATTTATATATACATCCCATATACCCTACTCCCCCATGCTATCACAGGCAAATTTAGTGAAGTTTTTCCCTGACCGTGAGATCCTCCAGTTCCTTAAAGAATGGTAATGGGTCCAATCAATTACTGCTGGAAAGTGGCCCTCAAATAACCCTCATAGGATTCAGTTAGAACTGCAGAACCTTTTGCCATATTCTCCCGGAACAAGGTTGCATTCATTGATTTTAATATTTTTTCTAGCATTTAAGTCATTGTCATCTATCCCTAATGTCATTCAGTATGCACATAAGTATAAATAATTTGGCCTCTTACGATAGTCTAGGTAATAAGTATTTAATTCATTGCTCACAGGGCAGACAATACTGTGTGCTTGTTTTTTCGAAGTCACCATCCTTCTTTTAACTGGAAAAGTCTTCCTGACACAGTCCTTATAAATCCATATACTTTAAGTATTGAGGTTCATATCTTAAGCCAGATATTAATTCTCTAATCAAATAAAAACAATGATTAGTCATATTTTACATGCAATGACATGCTGTTTAGGTAGTATATGTCTTAAAATTTTACACCTGCAAATGCTTACTTGTGCTAAACTTTGCCATGTATGTTTACAGCTTAGGGAAAATACATATATAATAGATATTATAGGACCAGTCCTCAAAGGATAGTAAACAGAAGAGGTGAGATGGAAATAAATAGAAGAAAAAGAAAAAATGAAGAGAAAAAGATAGAAAAAATAAGCTTACTCAATATAATATAGTAAATGTAGACAGTAGAATTATAGAAAACCTAAATCAAGGTTAGGAATAATATGAACAATGTTTAACAGTATTAATAAATATCACACCTCACATCTGGGAAGGGCCCTTGCACCAGGTGTTAGCATATAAAAACATATGAATATATGAATGTAAGAATATATGAATACAACAACCACCTAAAAGATGAGTAGATATAGATGGGCTAGAAATATTGGTATATATAGAAAAAATTGTGAATGTCCGTGTATAAGAAAGTTCAATGATATGATATCACGGTAAATTGCAGTGTGATAAGTTCTGGGAGTGGTAGTTAACAATATACTTGGTATATTCAATAGTATTCGGTAGTACCTGTAAGCCGGGATATAGTTCACTTACTGACCATATGCGGCCAGTATTCTCAAGAGTGGCAGAGTGGCAGTCTCAGAGTGAGAGCAGGTAACGGCGCTGGCACGGGGTTGCATCCGGCCTCCGTAGTCTCGGTGGGGTAGATGATCCCGGCAATGTGCAGGCTGGCACGGAAAGCGTCCGGCCAATTGAGATAGATGTAGCAAGGTGATAGGTAAACCGCAGTCCCTGGCGTCCTCCTGTGTTGGAGAAAAGAGTATCGAGCGTGTGATCAGCAGTGGTCCGATAAATGGGGTACTGCAGCGCTGCCCAGACCACAAAAAAAAAGAAAAAAAGGGGCTATAAAAGTCATACAAAGGTGGTTGTTATAAATAGTTGGTTAAAATCCAAGGCTATATGTGTTTCAAGATGGCTGTCTCATTCCTCAGTAGCCATAAAATGTGGATACTCTCACCTTGCTACATCTACCTCAGTTGGCCGAACGCTCTCCGTGCCAGCCTGCACATTGACGGGATCATCTACCCCACTGAGAGTGCTTACCTGTACGGAGGCCGGATGCCACTCCGTTGCAGAGGCGGCTCTAGACTTTTTGAGGCCTTAGGCGGAAATAAATCCGACCCCCCCCCCCCCCAAGCGCGATAAAAAGAAGAAAAAAAAGTAAGCTGGCGATATTAAAATGAACTGTATATATTGCATATTTTAAGGAAAATTTTAATTCCTTGGGGACGGAGGGTGTACCTTTACGCCCTCAGCCCACTCCCCTTCTATAACGCGGGGCCACACCGTCATAGCGGGTCGGGCCTGGTTCAAAGTCAAACCTATATATGTAGGGTATCATTTTAACCGTTACGTTTCGCCGTAGATTTTTGGGTAAAATGACTGATATCATTACAAAGTAGAATTGGTGGTGCAAAAAATAAGCTATCATATGGATTTTTAACTGCAAAATTGAAAGGGTTATGATTTTTAAAAGGTAAGGAGGAAAAAACGAAAGTGTAAAAATTGGAAAACTTTCCGTCCCCAAGGGGTTAATATATATCATAACCTCGCTATTAACAGCTTTTGAAATCTTATTTTTCTAATTAAATTATTCTACAAAATATCTGTATACAAATATTGGGTATAGATTTTTAAAAAAGTGTCTGATTACTCAGTTATTCTTGTTGGTGTCTCCTAAAACTGAAATAAAGTTGTCAACAGGGTATTCAAAGAACACTAAAGAATCAGGAACACAAATGTGTATTCCTGACACTATAGTGGTAAACTATTTTGCACCCCACATCCCCTTTAAATTTAGAAAAAAAGGTACCTTACCAGCCATTCCTGCGCAAATCAGCTCAAAGGTACATGGCGCTCTCACTCGTGAGCCTTGTTGTGCGCAGGCAGAGCATTTTATGCCCACATATGGGGTATTTCCGTTACAAATTTTGGGGGTCTTTTTTCCCTTTTACCTTTTGTGAAAATAAAAGTTATGGGGCAACACCAGCAAGTAAAAAATTACTGTAAAAAATTAATTGTTTTTACAATATGCTGGAGTAGACCCCAACTTTACCTTTTCATAAAGGGTAAAAGGAGAAAAAGCCCCCCAAACTTTGTTAGGCAATTTCCCCTGATTACGGAAATACCCCATTTGTGACCCTAAACTGTTGCCTTGAAATACAACAGGGCTCTGAAGTGAGAGAGTGCCATGCGCATTTGAGGTCTAAATTAGGGATTTGCATAGGGGTGGACATAGGGGTATTCTACGCCAGTGATTCCCAAACAGGGTGTCTCCAGCTGTTGAAAAACTCCCAGCCTGCCAGGACAGTCAACGGCTGTCCGGCAATACTGGAAGTTGTTGTTTTGCAACAGCTGGAGGCTCCGTTTTGGAAACAGGGCTGTACCTGATGTTGTTTATTTTTATTGGGGTGGTGCTGTGTAGGGGTATGTGTATATGTAGTGTTTTACTTTTTATTTTGTGTAGTGTAGTGTTTTTAGGGTGCATTCACATGGGTGGGTTCACAGCGAGTTTCCCGCTCGCTGGGAGTTTGAGCTGCAGCGGAAAATTTCAAACTTGCAATGTGAGACTCGCTGTGTTTTTTTTTTTCCCAACCCGTGTGCCTCCAGCTGTTGCAAAACTTCAACTCCAAGCATGCCCAGACTGCCCAGGCATGCTGGGAGTTGTAGTTTGGCAACATCTGAAGGGCCAGATGTTACAGAACTACAACTCCCAGCATACCTGGACTGTCTGGGCATGCTGAGAGTTGTAGTTTTGCAACATCTGGAAGAGCACAGATTGGAACACTGCACAGTGGTCTCCAAACTGCGGCCCTCCAGATGTTGCCAAACTACAACTCCCAGCATGGCCAGACAGCCAAAGGCAACATATGATGGGCATGCTGGGAGTTGTAGTTTTGAAACTCCTAGAAGCAGCACGGAATATCACTTTACGGCGATTTTCACTGCTGCTTCCACTTGCCTGCCGCTGCTGTCTTCTAGACTTGCCTGCCGCATCCACGTGTGCCTGCCGCCGGTCCCCGCCGGTCCCTCTGCAGGTATGTGCCGCAGTCCCCCGCAGCTCCCGGAATCCACTTCCCCTGCTCTGCCCGACTTCTAGGGGCGGGCAGAGCAGGGGGATCTGAACTTTAACCCCCTCCCCCACCACTAGTCAACGATCAGTGTGATTGGTCCAATCATAGTGATTGCTGACCAGGACCATCCACAGATGGTCCTAGGGGGGCTTGCAGAAGTTGTCCCCCGCAGGTAACAGTGGGACGTCTGCCAGTTAACCCGTGCGATGCCACGCATTGCCGGGTTAACTGCATGACATATATAAATGTCATGATACGCGAATTACCTGCACATCATGACATTTATATATGTCATTCTGCGGGAATGGGCTAATTACACGACTTAGGCGGCCGCGAGGCCCCTTTTAGAGCGAGGCCTTAGGCGGCCGCCTGAATCGCCTAATTAGAGAGCCGCCTCTGACTCCGTGCCAGTGCCGTTAGCTGCCCTCACTCTGAGACTTCCACACTCGAGAATACCGGACGCATATTGTCAGTAAGTAAACTATATCCTGGCTTACAGGTACTAATCGAATACTATCGAATATACCAAGTATATTGTAAACTTCCGCTCCCTGAACTTATCCCACTGCAATTTACCATGATATCATATCATTGAACTTTCTTATATACGGACACTCACAATTTTTTTTTTATATATATATATACAGACATTTTCAGGCCATCTTTATATACTCATCTTTTAGGTGGTTGTTGTATTCATATATTCATGTTTTTATATGCTAACATCTGGTGCAAGGGCCCTGCCCAGATGTGATATTTATTAATACTATAAAACATTGTTCATATTATTCCTAACCTTGATTCTGGTTTTCTATAATTCTACTGTCTACATTTACTACATTATATGCCCGGTACCATATTTTATACGTTACCTTTGCAAAGGTCCCCATAGTCAGAGTCCCTAGGATGTCGGGGTCCCTCTTCTGTAGTTATCCCCTTGTCACCCCTCAGTTAGTCAATGACGATATAGAAGTTCATATAAGTATAGATATATGTATATATGTAAATTGCTTACCTGTTCAAGCATAGCAGGACCTGTGGGCCACGTGATTAGATTAGAACTCTATGGTTTTGTTACAGGACCTTTGGAGGTTCCCATGACGTGTTCACCCACAATGCACTGTAACGGTGAGTGACAGTTGTTATGGACCAATCCAAAACGGCTAGCCCCTGCCCATATAAGGGACCTGCGCCATCTTGATCCCTCTCTTGGGTTGCTGACTCTGGAAGAGGTAGAACCTCCACAGCTTACAAGACGATTTACTGGGCCAAAGCCTTGCGGCCTCGGCCTCTAACATAGCGGATAGACTAAACAATTCCCTGCTACTCACCGCAAGATCACTGGACCTAAATGCACCCTTAAATCCAGCGCATCTCTGCTATACAATTCCTAAGAAGCTAAATTGAGCTTATCTGATCCCAACCAACTGTCAATCACTGATCAAGCTATATGCATAGAGATGTTATCTGGACTGTTACTATTGCTGCATGTACAGAAATTCTTCAGTAAAAGTTCCTGCAAGGTTTCAGTTAACAGCGGTTGTGGACAATCCTTTATTTCTGCATCACCTATTGCTCTTGGGAAGGGTGGCAATAGGCCTATCAAGATTACAGTATTTAACCCTCACCCTGGCGTCACGAGTGACAAGGGTTAACAGCGCCCTTAACTATCCTGAACAGCAACACCCTAGTTACCCTACACCCCCACAAGGCTTGATCCCAAATCCGCCACCACAATATTGAGTAAGCTTATTTTTTCAATGTTTTTCTCTTTTTCCCTTCCTTTTTTCTTTTTCTTTGTTTTCTCTCCATCTCGCCTCTTCTCTTTGAGGACTGGTCATATAATATCTATTATATATGTATTTTTCATATTACAAGGTCTTTCTGGGATTTAGACCAATTCAATTAACCTCAGGCTAGCTTACCTGAGTGAGCTACAAATACCCCCATAGATTTCTGTTTACAGATCAGCCCACTGGTGCTTTGTTTCATATTCTTCCAATTTAGGTAACTCTCCCTTTCTGCATCTATTAAGTGTAACACTGCTGTTTGTAAACCACCAGTGTACCATGTGCCCTGTGTCTTACCTGCGACGAGCGACATTCTGGGTGCCATGTTCGTGTTTTATTTCCTGGACTTCTTGCTCTGTTGTTTCTGCCAGTACTGCTGCAGTTTCCCCTCTGTCCTATAGGGGCTGCGCATTAGCACTTGCTGAAACTTATAGGACCAGTGTGCACTTAGTTTCCCAGCCAATTCCTGCCAGGCACCAACTATATAATGAGGTGTGGTGTCCCGGTACCGTATTGCATATCGTACCTTGGTTAGGGGTCCCCAAAGTCAGAGTTCCTAGTAACTGTGGGGGTCCGCTTCTTTAGTCATCCCCTAATCACCCCTCATCTAGTTAATATTTTATTAAATTACATGTAAATGCTGTATATAATATGTATGCTTACCTTCATAGTGTCGCAGGACCTTAGGTCATGTGATTTGGGTTAGTACTCTATGGTAGGTAAAAGGACCTTTGGAGGTTCATGGGTCATGTGATTACCCATAACACTTTGTAAAGCTGATTGACAGATGATCTGGACCAATTCTAAAACGGCCAGCCCCTGCCCATATAAGGGAGCTGCAGCCAATAGTCTCTCTCTCTTGGGTTCCGTATCATTGGAGAGTCAAGATCTGCGCAACTTTCAACGACAACTACTGGGCCAAAGCCTGCCGGCCTCAGCCTGAAGCTAAACATTGAGTTCTTACAACTTCCCCGCTTAGGCTAGCGAGACCTCTGGGCCTTAACATACCCCTAAATCCAGCCGATCTATGCTTACAAAATCCTACTAATCTAAAGAACTTACAGAAGTCCCAACCATACGTCAATCTCAGCTGCGCTGTACATAGACTTTGTTATAAGGACTGTTCCTGTTATCCCATGTTACAGAAAATCTTCAGTAAAGTTTCCGAAAGTTTTCAGGAAAGCTCTGGTTGTGGACATTGCACTTATTCTGCATCTCCCTATCGTTTTTGGGAAGGGTGGCGATAGGCCAAGCATCACAGTATTAACCCTCACCCTGGCGTCACGACTGACAAGATTTAATTATACCCGTGATATACCTTACAGCAACATCCCAACTGCCATACACACACCCCCCCCCCCCCCCCCAAGGCACCACAGAGGCCACACCTGATGTTCTGGGCCTCAGCAATATTGTGCATTCTGTTTTTTTCTGTCTGCACTGCTAGGTCTCTGCCTGATCTGTATGCTGTTTCTGATCCGTTGCCTGTCTATTGGACTTTGTATGCACCTTGTAAATAAACATCCATTATCAGCATTGCTGCGTCTGACGCTATTTCTAGTATCAGGTTTGCCCCATTGGCTTGTCTGGTCGGCAGCCATTTGTGGCACAGTGAGTCCACACCCATGGGATGTAACAGTTTGCTGAGGCAATGGACTCTGCTGGCATACCTGAGCCCGTCCTGCAAGATTTGCTTCAGATGTTGCAAGGCAAGATGTCCTGTTTCTGCGCTTACACCTCATTTCGGCTCGTCTGGATGCTTTGTCTGCACCTGTTCCTGCTGCACTACTGGTCCCAGCACCTCCTGTGAGTTCTGTTGTTCCTGCTACAGCTGCACTACTGGTCCCAGCAACTCCTGCTGTTGTTCCTGCTGCATTACCGGTTCCTGCATCTCCTGCAAGTTCGGTTTCTCCTATGTTCCTGAGCCCTGTTCAGCCTCAGCCTGCCTCCCTGAAGAACCCATATTAGGCTATTATAGGGCCAAAGTGCATTCCCTATTAGTTTTCCACCCAATTCCTGCTAGGCACCATGTATATAATGGGGCCACACCTGTTCTGGGCCTCAGCAAGATTGTGCATTCTGCTTTTATCTGTCTGCATTCTAGGTTTCTGCCTGAACTGTATGCTGTTTCTGATCCATTGCCTGTCTATTGGACTTTGTATGCACCTTGTAAATAAAACCATTATCAGCATTGCTGCGTTTGGCACTATTTCTAGTGTCAGGTTTGCCCCATTCTGCCTGCCTGGCTGGCTGCCATTTGTGGCACAGTGATTCCACAACTGTGGGGCGTGACATTAAGGTAGTGGGAGCCCTCTATATAACATGCATATGACAAAGATAAGTGTATTGCAGGTATCAGCAATGCATTTGTTAGGGAGGAGTAGATGTTACATAATATTTACAATAAAGTGAAAGTAACATGAGAGTGCAATACAGTGAAATGAATTGAAAAGCAAACAAACTGGTATTGGTAAGGTTCAGTACTTTGGTTCCGCATGCACACTCGACAAGTATGAGCAAGCTTGTGACTGTTTCAGATATGACTGTGCTGCTGTATATAGTCAATCATATCCATGTTGTGGCGACAAATGATGGAATTATCAATGTCACACAAATGCTAGTGAAAATTGTACAGCTGCCCAATGACAAAACTCTAAACAACATAAGATGTTTCCCACTGGCATAAGTCCAAATGGACCTTCACAGCCCCTAATTAGGTGCATGGCAGCAACACATAGGGCAGAGGTTACTTCCTGCTGTCACTGACAGATTTTAACTATGAGCCTATGGTGGGCTGCAGTTGGGCAACCCTCTCTGGTTTAAAAAAAAGAAAAAAAATTATCTCAGGTGGCAAATTGCTGCTACTTGTCAAAGTGTCGTCTGGGTCCACTGGACCCAGTGAGACCTATGGTAGGATCCATCCAAATATGTATCTAGTGGAGTTGAGTGAACTTTTAAAAAGTTTGTCGCAAAAAACAGCAATGAAATAAGTTCCTAAATACGTTTATAACACTGCCTCAAAGCCCTGTATAACACTGCTAGGAATGTGTTCAACTAGTTTTAAAGTGGTTTTACAGGCTCAGTTATTCAAAGCAAAAAGACACAGCTACATCTTGTGTGGTAGGGAAGCTTATCACTCTCTGAGTCTCCCAAAACTTTTATTCCCATAGTCACACAGCACCAGGACAACGCCCATGCATTCCAAGGCTTTACACCTTAAAGTGGTTGTTGATTTATAAAGTAAAAATTAAATGTGTGTACCAAAGTCATTTTTGTCAAAATTTTGTGCAGCAGAGGTATTTCTGCACCTTTCTACACCAAAAAGGCTGTTAATGAATACAACAATGCTAAGGGATTGGGCAATGCGGAAAAGGAGTGGACACAGAGACTTGAAAAAATGAGTATTACAAATTTAATAGACTACAAAAGGTGGATTTATTACAAGGTATTTAACCCCTTTAACCCCTTAACAACATAAACAAACGTAAATGTACTTCCTGGTGCCCTGGTACTTAACGCACCAGGATTTACATTTATGTCCTATTCATGACGCGAGCACTAGAATGATGCTTGCATCTTGCGTGGCAGGTCCGGGCTGCTATCAGCGGGCAGCGACCGCCCGGTAATGGTGAACATCAGAAATCGTGCTCATGTCTGCCATTAACCCCTCAGATGCCATGATCAACACAAAAATGGATGATCGGATCACCCACGCTTCGCAGGGATCCGATCATCTATGATGGTGGACCGAGGTCCCCTCACCTGCCTCTGTCCGTCTCTAGCGGGTCTTCTGCTGTGGTCTGAGATTGAGCAGACCAGAGCAGAAGATCGCCGATAATACTGATCAGTGCTATGCTGTATGTCCTATAATTGTAGTATAAAAAAAAGAAAAAAAAGGTAAAAGAAAAAACATTTGAAAAACCCCCTTCCCTTAATAAAAATGTAAATAGTAAACAAAAAATAAATAAATAAATAAACCTATTTGGTATCGCTGCATGGGTAAATGTCCGAACTATCAAAATATAATGATAATGATCCCGTATGGTGAAGAAAATCTTAATCATCCCATTCTAGCCATATCGATCAAAAGTTTTTGACACTTCACTTAGACCTTCCGGCCCTCCATTCTTCATATTTTCGGATTTTCCCCACTAACTTCTCCCACTCGATAACACTTGGACCCCTATTGCCCAAGAGCCCTCTGAGGATCACAACCTTATCGAGCATAAATATCTGAATTAATAACTCCCAACCCATCTTAACCTTACCCAAATCGCCTAGAATAGCTTCTGTCGCCGACCATTCTTTCTCTATATTACGTTTTTTTCTCAATAATCTGAAAAACCAGACTCCAGTTTTCCTTAACTTTTGGACATAACCACAACAAATGGAACAAATCGGCCTCAGCTCCGCCACACATGGGGCAGTCTGCCTCCCTCCAGCTCTTCATCTTTTTTAACTGTACTGGTGGAATAGTATAAATTGTAAACTATGCTTAATTGCATAGTTTGATATCTCTTATTGGTTGATAACTTTTTAACATTCCTCAAAATGCTTTCCCATTCTTCCTCAGAAATCGGACCAAGAACTTCCTCCCACCTCCTTTCCTTATTTTCCTGAAAGTTGGCAGATATGGTTTTAAGGAGTAGCCTATAAATATATTTTAACTTTCCTCCTCCTTCCAAATTCATATAATCTATCACCACATCTGTATATATCTTGTTTCTCCTTATCAGTGCATATATATTCTTCATTCAATTTAATATACCAAAATTTGTGTTCATTACGTAAACCAAACTCCTTTTTTATTTCAAATTTTTTTATCTCACCATCCTGAAAAATCTGTGCAACATATTTAACCCCTTTGCTTTTCCAAAAATCACTCCCTAATCGTTGAAAATGTGCCAACTCCATATTATCCCATAACACTGTATTGCTTAAAGATCCCTCTATCTTGCATCTGTTTTTGACCTCTTGCCAAATTTTTCTAAATAGCCCTATCAGTGAAACATGCCCCAAATCCTTCTTTACAGGAAGGCCAGCTTCGAGAAATTCAAGAAAACTTACCTAGTGTCCTCTATAATCTTTAAATGGGCACTGTCAGATACAAAAACATTTGATATGTTGTAAAGCATGCAAAACCAATAGGTTTTGCAATTGCTTTCATTAGAAAATGTTCAGTATTTCAAACTGCCCCCTGCCTGCTTGGACACATACTAGTCCTGCTGTGTCCATGCGTCATCACCTATGCCATGGACACATTTCTTTGATTGACAGCTGTGAGCGCAGGGCTCACAGCTGGAGGAAAAATCCTCCCACTGTCAGCTTGTGTCCCGCTACTGTCAGTGAGGACAAGCTGGGAGTTGTTGTTTTGCTAATGCTAGGGGAGATGTGAGCAAACAGCATACTGAGGGAGGGGGCGGAGAACTGAACAGTGAGGCCATGCCCCCTCCCTTTGAGAGGAATTCAGACTAGTGAGCTAAATTAAAAATGTAATAAAAAAAATAAATAAAGGTGCTAGACGGTCAGGATTAGGTACTGAGTGATATATTAAAAATTTTTTTTTTTTTTTTGGATCTGACGGGTATGCTTTAAATAATTCCCTCCAAAGTGCATCACTACAGCCTCGTCTTATATTCTGTAAGTTTTTTGCAAAAAAATATAACCTAAAATCCGGTAAACCCCCTCCACCTTCCCCTTCCAAGTGTACCCACCTTATATATTTCATACGTACTCTATCCCTCCCCCAAATCAATCTACCCATAAGGGCTTCTAATCCCCAAAACCATTTTGCAGGAATCCATCAGGGGGCTGCCCCCAAGACGTATAAAACCTGAGGAAGAATTACCATTTTAATTAACCCGATCTTATCTGCAATAGAAAGGGCTAATTTAACCCATGCATCTATCTTTTTCCTAAACTTACTCAATAAGGGATATAGATTGAATTGCATAAAAAAATATTTTACCGGGGACAATTTAATACCTAAATAATCCAAACTCTCATCATCTTTCAGAACTTTCACCCCCATAAGTCCATTTATGTTACCTGTTACCAAAGGCATTAAAGACAATTTTTCCCAATTAATTTTGAGATTGGAGACCCTACCAAATTCCTCAAAGACCCTAATTGCCACTGGAACCCCTATATACGCTTTTTCTAAAAATAGGAGAACATCATCAGTGTACATTAAAAATGTCTCTTCTTTTCCCTTAAAGGGGTACTCCGGTGCTTATACATCTTATCCCCTATCCAAAGGATAGGGGATAAGATGCCTTATCACGGGAGTCCCGCAGCTGGGGACGCCCGTGATCATGCACGCGGCACCCAGTTTGTAATCAGCCCCCGGAGCGTGTGCACTCCGGGTCTGATTACGGTCGACCGCAGGGCCGGTGGCGTGTGACGTCACGCCTCCGCCCCATGTGATGTCACGCTCCGCCCCTCAATGCAAGCCTATGGGAGGGGCGTGATAGCTATCCTCCCAAACAAGGGATATAGATTACAAACGGGGTGCCGCGTGCATGATCACGGGCGTCCCCAGCTGCTGCACTCCCGCGATCAGGCATCTTATCCCCTATGCTTTGGATAGGGGATAGGATGTGTAATCACCGGAGTACCCCTTTAATCCCAAATCCCCTCAAATCTGGGGAAAATTCAATATCATCCAGATCAGGGGCGGATCCAGAGTCGAGTCTCGGGAGGGGCACTATTAGAGTATTTTGTGTTGGCGGACAGAAAATAAGATTACGGAACTTACAATATTATTAAATGTATCATACAGTCCTAACCTTTTTTAAGACTCTTAGGCCGTGCTCATATGTCAGAATAATAATCAAATATACCAATTGCCACAGAATGGGAAAGTGCTAAACCTCTATAGTGAGGAGAATACACAGTGATATCAGTGACTACAGGTGACGTCTTATCATTGTGTATTCTACTCACTATAGAGAAGACGTCACCTGTAATCACTGATATCATTGTGTATTCTCCTCACTATAGAGATCAGTGATTACAGGTGACGTCTTCTCTATAGTGAGGAGAATACACAATGAAATCAGTGATTACAGGTGACGTCTTCTCTATAGTGAGGAGAATACACAATGATAAGACGTCACCTGTAGTCACTGATATCACTGTGTATTCTCCTCACTATAGAGAAGACGTCACCTGTAATCACTGATATCATTGTGTATTCTCCTCACTATAGAGATCAGTGATTATAGGTGACGTCTTCTCTATAGTGAGGAGAATACACAATTATATCAGTGACTATGGGTGACGTCTTCTCTATAGTGAGGAGAATACACAATGATATCAGTGATTACAGGTGACGTCTTCTCTATAGTCTTTCCTTATCTAATTCAGCTGGTACATACTGCCAGGATTTGTTCCAGCTAAATCTTCTCTCTGCAGAACTTGATGCCCAGACGTCTCCTCACTATGTCAACGCATTCTGATCCTCTATATGAAAATAATAATTATTATAATACTGTCAAACACTGTATTCTTTGAATATAATACTGGCACACACCCTCTGAATATAATTCTGACATACTGTACCCCCTGAATATACAACACACTGTACCCTCTGAATATAATACCGCCATACACTGTACCCTCTGAATATAATACTATCTCACACTGCACCCTCGAAATATAATACTATCACACACTGTACCCACTGAATATGATACTAACACACACTGTGCCCTCTAAATCTAATACTACCACACAGTGCATTCTCTGAATATAACTTGCTGTGCTGTAACTACCCTCTGAGTAAAGTACCGTAATGTATTGTGGCCCCTAAAAAATGTACCACCCCAGAAATTCCTCATAATATACACTATACTTCTGAAAGGCAAAACACCCTGTGCCTTCACATATAATAATAATGCCCCATCTTGTGCCCCTTCATATAATATGACCCGTCCTGTTCCCCCCCACATAATAATGCTCTCTGTGCTGTGCCCCTCACATATGCTCCTGTCATGTGCCCCACACATTTAATGCCCCCTGTGCTGTGCCCTTCACATATAATGCCCCCATTCTTTGCCCCTCACATATAATGCATCCATTATGCGCCCCTCATATATAAAGCCCCCATCATGCGTCCCGCACATATAATGCCCCCATCATGCGCCTCTCACATATAATGCCCCCATCATACGCCTCTCACATATAATGCCCCCTGTGCTGTGCCCTTCACATATAAAGCCCCATGTCCTGTCCCCTCAGGGGGCATTATATGTGAGGGGCACAGCACAGGGGGCAATATATGTGAGGGGAACAGCACAGGGGGCATTATAAGTGTGGGGCACATAACAGGGGGCATTATATCATATAATGCCCCCTGTGCTGTGCCCACACATATAATTTATGTGTGTGGCACAGCACAGGGCGCATTATGTGAGGGGCACAGCACAGGGGACATTATATGTGAGGGGCACAGCACAGGGGGCATAGGACAGGGGGGAATTATATCATATAATGCCCCCCTGTGTTGTGCCCCACACATATAATGCCCCCTGTGCTGTGTGCCCCACACATATAATTTATATGTGTGGCACAGCACAGGGGGCATTATGTGAGGGGCACAGCACAGGGGGAATTATATGTGACGGGCACAGGACAGGGGGCCCCCTGTCATGTGCTCTTCACATATAATGCCCCCTGTGCTTTGCCCTGCAGACCCTCATTAAATATTCCCTTTTCTCTGACCCCCCTCCTCCTAACAGTGGCGCATATCCTGTTTCCCTAATCCCCTGTGCCCTGAGTCTACCCTTACTTACAGTATGCAGGCCGCGGGGACGGGTCCTCCAGGCTCCGGCGCGATGACGTCCCCGCAGCTCACACGCTGTGTACTCACAGCGTGTGTGTAAGGTTAGTGCAGTGTTTCCCAACCTTTTTCGGGTCGGGGCACACCTCGGAAATTTTTTTTTTCGCAGGGCACCGCTACCGAGGTTGACGAGAAAAAAAAAAAAAGGCAAAAAACGCACTGCACTATATCTATTTATCTGTCTCACTGTCACTCAGTACTTACTGCACTTGTCTCCTTGGAGGACCGGACTATAGTAAAAAAAAAAATAACAAATAAAACATTTTTTATATATATATATATATATATATATATATATATATATATATATAAACAAATTCCTATGCACACTGCATATATCTTATCTTGCATATATCTTATTTTCCCCCACATTAGGTTGGCAGTATAGTCCCCCCACATTAGGTTGGCAGTATAGTCCCCCCACATTAGGTTGGCAGTATAGTCCCCCCACATTAGGTTGGCAGTATAGTCCCCCCACATTAGGTTGGCAGTATAGTCCCCCCACATTAGGTTGGCAGTATAGTCCCCCCACATTAGGCCCCGCATAGCCCCCCCACATTAGGCCCCGCATAGCCCCCCCCCCACATTAGGCCCCGCATAGCCCCCCCACATTAGGCCCCGCATAGCCCCCCCACATTAGGCCCCGCATAGCCCCCCCACATTAGGCCCCGCATAGCCCCCCCATATTAGGCCCCGTATAGTCCCCCCACATTAGGCCCCGTATAGTCCCCCCACATTAGGCTCCGTATAGTCCCCCCACATTAGGCCCAGTATAGTCCCCCCACATTAGGCCCAGTATAGTCCCCCCACATTAGGCCCAGTATAGTCCCCCCCACATTAGGCCCA
This sequence comes from Hyla sarda, assembly GCF_029499605.1. Classification (NCBI taxonomy): domain Eukaryota; kingdom Metazoa; phylum Chordata; class Amphibia; order Anura; family Hylidae; genus Hyla; species Hyla sarda. Next base: position 312,236,194 of record NC_079190.1, on the reverse strand, counting down.
GTATAGTCCCCCCACATTAGGTGCAGTTCCCCCACAGACATACAGTCTTCAGCCATACAGTGTATTACTGAAGGCTATATGCCTGTGTACTGCCCCACTTCGGTGTTCCGAGCACCGTTCCTCCGGTCCGGCTATAAAAGTAGGTCCCGGGACCGGAGGAGCGGTGCTCGGAACACCAAAGGAGACGCGCCGCTGGTAACACTTACCAAGTTGACTGCTCACTGCTCCGGTCCTCTGCGATTGTTGCTATGGGCGCACACATGGGACGTCAGTGACGTCCCTGCGTGCGCTACCTCCCGGCGGTCCCCGCGTTTTTAAAGTAAACGCGGGGCCGCAGGGACTTAGAGGCATCCCTGTGTCCCGAAAGCAACTTTCGGGACACAGAGATGTCCCGCGGCAAAAACACCCGGCGGGTGTTTTTCCCACGGCACACCTTACACTATGTCACGGCACACCTTACACTATGTCACAGCACACTAGTGTGCCGTGGCACAGTGGTTGAAAAACATTGGGTTAGTGAATGGTGGAGCCGGAGCTTACAGCTTCGGCTCCACCATGCTAGGGAGCAGCAATCTCGGGGAGGGGGCAATTGCCCCGTTGCCCCCCCCCCTGGATCCGCCACTGATCCAGATATGATTCTATCTCACTATTCCCTACAACCTCCTCTGAGCTATATAGTTGCTGGTAGTACTGTCGGGCAATCTTCTGTAACTCCTCCTGCGAAGTATGAATAGTCCCATTTTCATCATATAGGGAAAGGATATCACTCCTCTCCCTTTGGGCTCTAACTAAATTTGCTAGAAGTTTCCCTGGACGAGCCTCTTCTACAAAATCCCTCTGTCCCGAGAAGAAAATCTTATGTTGTGCTTTTTCGAAATAATACTCTGACAGCTTCCCTTGACCTAGTTCTAACTCCCTAAAGTTCTCTTCAGATCTCTCTGCCTCATATTTCTCCTCGGCCTCTCTGACCTTCTCTCTCAGCTTCGGATGACAACAGGGGCGCCCGGCGGCTGACACAGCTCGCTCTTTTTTTTTTAACTGGCTTGTCAGTGAGTGACTGCGACTGTCACTCACTGACCGCTGGTGCTTGGTGCCCGCAAGGACTATGACCGGGCCTCATAGTCCAATCATTGCAGGGCTGGACAGGCCAAGGGCTGATTGGAGTAGAGACGTCACGTGCTTCGCGCAGGCACACACGTTTACTCCAATCACCTGACCTGTCCCTGCCTACCGTACGTCCCAGCGCGATCTCCAGCATCCTCCCTGTGCAGCACCAGGAGCTTCAGAAGCCTCACGCTGCTGCACTGATCCCCGGTTGGGTAAGTAAATTTGCACGGGGTGTGGAGGTGATAAGAGGTGCAGGGGGGGTGATGAGAGGTGCTGGGGGGGTGATGAGAGGTGCAGGGTGGAGGTGATGAGAGGTGCTGGGGGGGTTATGGAGATGATGAGAGGTGCTGGGGGGTTATGGGGGTGATGAGAGGTGCTGGGGGGTAATGAGAGGTGCAGGAGGGGTGATGAGAGGTGCAGGGGGGGTTATGAGAGGTTCTGGGGGAGGTGATGAGAGGTGCTGGGGGGGGGGTAATGAGAGGTGCAGGGGGGTTATGGGGGTAATGAGAGGGTCAGGGGGGTTATGGGGGTAATGAAAGGGGCAGGGTGGTGATGAGAGGGGCAGGGGGGTTATGGTGGTGATGAGAGGTGCAGGGGGTTATGGGGGCGATGAGAGGTGCAGGGGGGTTATGGGGGTGATGAGGAGAGGAGGGGGGTAATAGTAGTGATGAGGAGGGGTTTTGGGGTTTTTTGGGGTGATGAGCACACAGAGGATAAGAGGGGGTGTATATGCATATATGATGTGTATGCATGTATGTCGGAATTATATTCACGGTACAGTGTGGGGCAGTATTATATTCTGGGTACAGTGTGCAGAAGTATTATATTCAGGGTACAGTCTGGGCCAGCATTATATTTAGTGGGTACAGTGTATAGCAGTATTATATTCAGGGTACAGTGTGTGGCAGTATTATATTTAGTGGGTACTGTGTATAGCAGTATTATATTCAGGGTACAGTCTGGGGCAGGATTATATTTAGTGGGTACAGTGTGGGGCAGTATTTTATTCAGGGTACAGTGTGGGGCAGCATTATATTCAGGGTACAGTGTGTGGCAGGATTATATTCAGGGTACAGTGTATAGCAGTATTATATTCAGAGTACAGTGTATAGCTGTATTATATTCAGGGTACAGTGTGTGGCAGTATTATATTCAGGGTACAGTGTGGGGCAGTATTATATTCAGGTGGTACAGTGTGTGGCAGTATTATATTCAGGGTACAGTGTGGGGCAGTATTATATTCAGGGAACAGTGTATAGCAGTATTTTATTTGGGGTAAACTTTCTGGCAAGGTTATAATGATTACTGTCTTCATACAGAGGATGAGGATCTGCTGACAGTGAGGAGCCAATGATGTCTGGATGTCAGACTCTGCAGAGAAGATGCAGCTGTAGGAAGACCTGGTCTCTGGACCAGATGAAGAAGAAAAGATAACAGAGAAGATGTCACGCAAGTCAGAAGACGTCACTCAGGTCACTGATATCATTGTGTATTCTCCTGACTGTCCCATCAGAGTCACTTGTAAGTTCTGCAGTGATGATGGGTAAACTGTGTCCAATCTGTGTCTCTCCAGCTGTTACAAAACTACAACTCCCATTGCCAGAGGCTCTCCAGACATGATGGGAGTTTTAGCTTTCCAACAGCTGGAGAACCACTTCAACCGAGGTGATCGGTGGGGGTCTCAGCAGTACCCCTTCCCCCCCCCCCCCGGGATCTCCTGCACAGGCCCCCGCAGTTAGCTGGAAGCTGATGTCTGTACCCCGCACGAAGCCGCGTCCGGCACACCCCCTCCATGTATCTCTATGAGGTACATGGAGGGCTGTGTCGGCCGGCGCTTCGTGCGGGGTATGGCATGCCCCCCTTCCAGCCGACTGCCGGGACAACATGCAGGAGATAGCGGGGGGCCCAATGCCTGGATCCCCTGCGATCTATAACTTACCCTTAAAATAATATTGGGGGCAGGCAACAGGGGGGCGCCACAAGGTTAGCTTGCACAGGGCATCTGAAAACCTAAGGCCGGCCCTGGTCCTGGTGACTTGCCACGGGACACGTTTCCTCGCAATAACTCGCCAGACAACCGTTCTGCATTCAAGTCTGGCACCTCGCCAGCTTTATTTACACAGGTTGCAGGTAAAACAAAACGTAACTCAGGAACAAACCAAAGTCCTAGACCGTCTGGTCACTGACTACACATGTAAGCATGCCCTGACCACTAACTGGTGAGCTACCTTCAGCGAGCATAAAACATGTGCCCCTGCAACCTGTTTTACTCACAGTTCACACTATTACTTGGGGCCACTCACAGATTCCAGCTGTGTGCTTCCTCAACAGGGCCTGAGTGTCTCCCCCTACAGCGACATGCTGTTTCCCAGGGAGAGCCCCAACTATTCTGTTTCCTTTCTTTTTAAACACACTTTCCCTTCCTGATACCTCATTAATCAGGCCACAGGTGGAGGATTCTCCAGAGTTAGCAAGGGAAATACACCCATTCCTTGCCACACTGCCACATATCTCCCCCCCGCCGCTCAGACCACCGGGAAGGAACACTTGTATCCAAAAGGCAGAGTCCAACAGCCTTTCCTTTTCCTTGAACAACTCCATCCAAGAGGTTTTGAGGCACTTGGCTTCCTTCATCAGCAGATTTTATCTGCACCATCTCTCATAATTAGAAAATTTTAAGAAAAAAAAAAAAAAAAGACACCCCGTTTCCCCTTCCTGGCAATCCCTCCCATTCCCCCATCCCCCTCCCCTCTCATACCTTGCTAACATTAGCCGGTCTCTATCCTTCGTCAATATATTTCTTTCCCCGGGTGACATCCAGTTAGGACAGAACCCAGCAAATCTAGGCTCGGCCCAAACCGGAGACCACCGATCACAATACTTAAAAAAAATAAATAATTTTATCCCTTCCTGGTCCATCCAAATCCCCGCCTCTACACATTCAGTAAAAAAATAAACTTTATCTCTATACATCACACGTAGCTTGGCGGGGAATATCAATGAAAACTGTACTTTAGCTGACGCCAACCGTCTCTTTATATCTCTAAAAGAGGCCCTTTTAATTTGGGTGGCCCTAGCTTAATCTTGGTATATTGAGACCTCTGTCCCATTACAGAGAAGCTGGCCCATCTCACGAGCCTTTCGGAATAAAGTGTACCAGGTCACTAAAAAGCTTAACTATAATAGTCCTTGGGGGGGACCCAGGTGAGGGCCTCCTTGCCGGGACCCAATGGACCCACTCCACACCGAACCATGCAGATAAATCCTGTTGACCCACCAGGTCCTTCAGCCAGGAGGAGCAAAAAGATCTAATGTCCCCATTTTCTACATCCTCTGGGAATCCCACCAGCCTGATGTTTGCTCTTCTGGATCTATCCTCAAGATCGATAACTTTAATTTTCAACTCCCCCACTTCTTTCTTTAACAATTTAGATTCCTCTGTAAGGACTGAAACGTCTTTTTCAACTACCGGAAGAGCCTTCTCAATAGCTTTGGTTCGGTCTCGAATTTTATTATTCTCATCCCTGATTATAGAAAGGTCCGAGACCAGAAATCCAACCTGAGTATGGAGTTCGGCCAGGGAATAGTTACACCTCTGGACTTCTTCCAGAATCCTCTCTATTTTAGATATCTTTACTCCTGCCACCTCGTCCTCCCCTTCATCAGAGATATCTTGCAATACGGCAAAGTGTGACCCTGTATTCTCCATTTCAGCCTTAGGGGTGAAGACTTATTGCTTCTTGTTTTAGCCCACCCTGGAGAGGCCTTCATAAACTTATCAATCTTGCCTGCCCCTGTAACCCCTTCAGGGGAAACAGATCTTCTTATATTAAGCTTATGGGTCATATTTTCTCCTGCATCCCTTCTCCCCTGCTAAAAGATGTAATCCTGGGGTGAGGGGGTGAGGGGGAGAGGGGCAACACAGAGGAGGAAAGAGTCAATACATGTCTGTGTCATAAAAAAGGGAGCAGCTCGCACAAGAGCCTTTACTCCCAACCTCCAAACACACAGTCCCCCCAAAAGACCCCATCGGCAGCTCACATCTAGCCTCCTTGAAAGTGGATTCCCTTGAATCAGTGTGAGGAGCTCACCTCTTCCTTCTGGTTCCGTACACGGAGCCGCAAAGCGCCGCACGATGTCCCAGGAGCGGGACGGCTTCACCACATCGGGAGTTCCGATCACATGTACGCAGATCAGCTGACCAGAGGAGGCACAGGACACACCGGAGGACGCACAGGCCAGGGACGTCCCCGGCATCGAGTTAAGTACAAAGGAGGGAGGGGGGAGGAAGAGAGGGGGAAGGGGGGAGCGGGCAAGGGGAGACCAGACTACGGAGCCACACTCCAGAGCCCCCCCTTATGTTCTGCAGATCTCACCGGGTCCCGAGCATCGTTGCTCGCATTCAGCCTCCGCAACATCTTCGTCGCCGGGCAGGTCGACAGTGTCCAATCATCGGCGGCGGGCTTCTCTCGGCTCCGGGGCTGCCGGAACCACCATGGACCGGACCAGAGCGTCCAGAGAGGAGGAGGAGGAGGAGGTTAGGAGGAGGGGCTGCTTCATGCAGCTACGCCATGACGTCTCTCCATGTCCAGCCCATTTTAAGAGTTTGGTGTGACGTTATGTCCAATTTGCTTTTTTGGATTAGTTAATACAAAGGGTATAAACATGTGTATAGCAAAACGTGTTACTGCAATCCTTTTCTGTGAGAAATACTTAATTTTCTTGAAAAATTTCAGGGGTGCCAACATTTTACGGCCATGACTGTACTTATATCTATTTATGTAATATATATATTTTATTTATTTTTTTACTTCTGTACAACAGCTCCCCCCCCCCTAGTGTCTGCCCTGCCAAGCACAAAAGATGTAGTAGCAGGCTTAGGACACTAGGGGGAGCTGTTGTACAACTAAACAGCTATTTAAAAAGGAAAAAATAAAGTACTCCACTGCGCTTCACATGGAAGTGGGGCATGCAACGAGGGCGCAGCTGCGTGAGCTCAGGACAGGTAAGGGACATCGGGCAAGGGGGACAGAACACTGGGGACACTTAGCAGAGCAGTTTGTGTGTCCCAATGCCTGTGATTGGGACACACATGGCGCTCTGCTCAGAATTTTTTATACGCAAAAAGCTTTCATCGGGTAGTTAGATTTGACTAGCTGATAGTAGCAATTGCGGTGAGGGGGAAACCCCCCTAGGTCCTGAGGCAAGATGGCTGGCTATTAGTGATAGCCACCATCTTACCAGGTGTGGCGGGATGCCGCGAGTAGCGGCAAGTATTTGCATGCCATAAATGTACGTCATAGATCGGGAAAACCTTCTTGGTCATGATGTACATGTATGTCATGGGTCTGGAAGGGGTTAAAATAGAGTACAACTTCATATGCCAATTAGATTCAGCTGAAGGTACACAATTAAAATAATGGGTAACACAAGTGCAAACAAATCTCATGAGAAGAAAAAATGTTAACCCTTTGATTGGAGAAACATAAGTAAACAATAAGTAAAGAATAAATGTATTTTTTTCATTATTTTTCCCCATGTTCTAATTGAACAAGGCCAATGGTATACATATGAGCACACATAAATACGAAAAGCTATTAGCAAATGTATATTTATAAGGCTAATCTTGGCTAGAAAACGCATAGAGGGAAAGAGTTGCAAGACCTGATGAGTGTGAATCAAACCAAAAATAAAAATATATATAGCTGAAAAAATTCCTGGAGAATCATCACAAAAATAGATAATATTGAAAGCTATTTAGATTAGTGTGTAAGAATCAAATCATGACATAGGTTTAATCCATATGGTTGTATTCTACCTAAAACGAAAATCCAAAAACTTTTACAATTTAAAAGCTCGCTATGAAAATCGTCCCCTTTTTTGTGCAGAAAAACTAATCACCATTAATTTATTCTCTGAAGTGCCACGTCAGAGCTGAAACATTGAAAGCATTATTAGAGATATTAGAAATATGTCTTCTGAAGCGTCACTTCAGAGAATTCACTGTTCACATACTGCTTTTTACAAATCATGCATGAGCCTAAATACACAACTTTTACAAGCGTACTTCTTTCCTGTAGAAAAGGACATAAAATCAGTATTTGTGTTTGTACACTTAATTTTCTCTATGGGTTGTATTTTATGTGACACACCCTGGCCTCTCCCTGTTATTTTGGGTGCAGTTTTTCACTGTATATATACCTTGTACCCTTGCTATACTTGCATCACTGATCTGAAGAAGGAGGCGCTTACCTCCAAAACCTGTCTGTTATCCTGTCTGTTACCATTTGTACTGAATGAAATCGGTCTAGCTTTGGTTTGCACGATACCTTTGGTCGGATTTCCTTCTTCCATATTGAAAACTAGCTGCGCCATTTTCCTAACCCACTCCACATGGTTCTTCTCAGGACTAGCTAGTCTTCTCCTGCAAAGAAGCTCAGCAGCTGTTTCCCTACTGTAACGGTCTTACTGTAGACGGCTTAAAAGTGGATCCGCTGAACTGTGTGCACAATGGCTGAACTGTACCAGTCAGCGAAGTCTAAGGTGCCGCTGTTTTTCACCAGAGCCTGCTGCAAAGCGGGATGGTCTTGCTGCACAAGGCGGCACCCAGGTCACTACCCCTTGCACGATCCATCCACACAGGATGACCAGATGAACTTGGCACGGAGAAGAAGCATAGACGGATGTAGCACGGGTCAGAAGGCTGGCAGCAAAGAAGAGTAGTCAGGTCACATGCACAAGGTCAGGAGGTAGGAGGCAAAGGAGCAAAGTCAGGTCACAGGCACAAGGTCAGGAGGCAGGCGGCAAAGGAGCAAAGTCAGGTCACAAGCCGGAGGTCAAAAACACAAATATGGCACAAACTCAGAAATGCTTTCTCTAGGGTACTAAGCACAAAGATCCGGCAAGGGTTAAAGGAAGTGCGGGGTTAAATAGGGTCAAACGCCACAAGCAACAATTAATGGTGCACTGGCCCTTTAAATTTTACAATGCTGGGCGTGCACGCCGGCAGGTACAGGGAGCAGAGGAGCAAAGAGGTGAATGGACGCTTGGAACTCGCATGCGGACGCATCCCGCATAGTGATTTCCGGAGCTGCCAGGGCACAAGATGGGGAGTGCTCACGGCCGGACAGGATGACCGGAGCGTTGCCCCTAACACCTACTCTGTCAAACTCTCTTCGAGGGTTGATATGCAAGTTTTATACTTGCTCTAGGTGAGCACCCATTACCTTCGAGCATCCTGTTTGCCCTTTGTATATCAGTCTCTGGAGTGCACTAGGCGCTTTCTTCCTTTCTTATACCAATAGAATTTTCTGCATTAGTGGATGCCAGAGTATGCAATATCTTTCTATTATTGTGCAATTTTGTATTTCAAAGTTTCCATAAGGCATAGTTACAGTCATGACCGTAAATGTTGGCACCCCTGAAAATTAAGTATTTCTCACAGAAATGGTGAAGGAACACATGTTTTGCTATACACGTTTATTCCCTTTGTGTGTATTGGAACTAAACCAAAATAGGGAGGAAAAAAGCTAATTGTATATAATGTCTGACCAACCTCCAAAAATGGGCTGGACAAAATTATAGGCACCCTTTCAAAATTGTGGAAAAATAAGATTGTTTCAAGCAGGGGATGCTCCTTTAAACTCATCTGGGGCAAGTAACAGGTGTGGGCAATATAAAAATCACACCTGAAAGCAGATAAAAAGGAGAGAAGTTCACTTAGTCTTTGCATTGTGTGTCTGTGTGTCTTTGCATTGTGTGTCTGTATAATGTCTGACCAAACTCCAAAAATGGACTGGACAAAATTATAGGCACCCTTTCAAAATTGTGGAAAAATAAGATTGTTTCAAGCAGGGGATGCTCCTTTAAACTCATCTGGGGCAAGTAACAGGTGTGGGCAATATAAAAATCACACCTGAAAGCAGATAAAAAGGAGAGAAGTTCACTTAGTCTTTGCATTGTGTGTCTGTGTGTGCCACACTAAGCATAAACAACAGAAAGAGGAGAAGAGAACTGTCTGAGGACTTGAGAACCAAGATTATGGAAAAATATCAACAATCTCAAGGTTACAAGTCCATCTCCAGAGATCTAGATTTGCCTTTGTCCACAGTGTGCTACATTATCAAGTAGTTTGCAACCCATGGCACTGTAGCTAATCTCCCTGGGCGTGGACGGAAGAGAAAAATTGATGAAAGGTGTCAACGCAGGATAGTCCGGATGGTGGATAGGCAGCCCCAAACAAGTTCCAAAGATATTCAAGCTGTCCTGCAGGCTCAGGGAGCATCAGTGTCAGCGAAAACTATCCGTCAACATTTAAATTAAATGAAAAGTTATGGCAGGAAACCCAGGAGGACCCCACTGCTGACACAGAGACATAAAAAAAGCAAGACTACATTTTGCCAAAATGAACTTAAGCCAAAATCCTTCTGGGAAAAGGTCTTGTGGACAGATTGGACCAAGATAGAGCTTTTTGGTAAAGCACATCATTCTACTGTTTACCGAAAACGGAATGAGGTCTACAAAGAAAAGAACACAGTACCTATAGTGAAATATGCTGGAGGTTCAATGAAGTTTTGGTGTTGCTTTGCGGCCTCTAGCACTGTGTGCCTTGAATGTGTGCAAGGCATGATGAAATCTGAGGATTACCAACAGATTTTGGGTTGCATTCTACAGCCCAGTGTCAGAAAGCTGGGTTTGTGTCCGAGATCTTGGGTCTTCCAGCAGGACAATGACCGCAATCATATGTCAACAAGTATCCAGAAATGGATGGCAACAAAGCGCTGGAGAGTCCAAAAGTGGCCAGCAATGAGTCCAGATCTAAATAGCATTGAACACCTGTGGAGAGATATTAAAATTGCTGTTGGGAAAAGGCGCCCTTCCAATAATAGAGACCTGGAGCAGTTTGCAAAGGAAGAGTGGTCCAACATTCCGGTTGAGAGGTATAAGAAGCTTATTGATGGTTATAGGAAGAGACTGATTTCAGTTATTTTTTCCAAAGGGTGTGCAACCAAATATTAAGTTAAGGGTGCCAATAATTTTAGCCAGTCCATTTTTGGAGTTTGGTGGGACATTATGTCCAATTAGCTTTTTTTCCTCCTTTTTTGGTTTAGTTTCAATACACACAAAGGGAATAAACATGTGTATAGCAAAACATGTGTTACTGCAATCCTTTTGCGTTAGAAATACTTAATTTCAGGGGTGCCAGCATTTACGGCCACGACTGTACATAGTTCATAAGGTTGAAAAAAAAAAATCAAGTTCAACCTATATCTCCTCTTGTAAGTTGCAGTTTTGCAACAGCAGTAGGCACACTAGTTGGGAAACACTGAAATAGAGTCTGTTTCCTAACTCAGTGATTCAAACCCATGTGCCTCCAGCTGTTGCATAACTACAACTCCCAGCATTTGTGGTCTGTCAGTGCATTCTTGGAGTTGTAGTTTTGTAACAGCTGAAGGTTGCAAAATGTACAGGGTACATTCACATGGTCGGGTTTAGAGTGGGTTTCCTTCTACCAGTGTGAGCTGTGGCAAATTTTCCGCCGCAGCTCAAATTCCCAGTGGAAAACTCACTGTGAACCCTCGCCTGTGTGAATGTACCCTAAAAACACTACACTACACTAAAACAAAATAAAAAGTAAAACATCTCATACGGCAGTGTTTCCTGAACGGAGCCTCCAGCTATTGCTAAACAACAACTCCCAGTATTGCCGGACAGCCATTGACAGTCCTGGCAGGCTGGGAGTTTTGCAACAGCTGGAGGCACTCTGTTTGGGAAACACTGCCATAGGGTTTTGGTGGAGACAAGCGCCATTCTTGTATCGGGGTCTGCCCCTATTGTAAATTCCTAATTTAGGCCTCAAATGCACATGGCGCTCTCTCACTTCAGAGGCCTGTTGTATTTTAAGGCAACAGTTTAGGGCCACATATGGGGTATTTCCGTACTTTTAGGGGAATTTTTCTGCTTTTACCCCTTATGAAAAGGAAAAGTTGGGGTCTACACCAGCATGTTAGTGTAAAAAATAAAAATAACTTTACACTAACATGCTGGTGTTGCCCCATACTTTTCAATTTCACCCCATTTTTTCTGAGTACGGAAATACCCTATATTTGGATGTAAAGTGCTCTGTGGGCGAACTACATTACTCAGAAGAGAAGGAGCGCCATTGAGATTTTCGAGAGATAATGTGTCTGGAATTGAAGACCACATGCATTTACAAAGCCCCCCATGGTGCCAGAACAGTGGACACCCCCCCACACACGTGACCCCATATTGGAAACCACACCCCTCACAGAATTTAATAAGGGGTGAAGTGAGCATTTACATCCCACTGCTGATTGACAGATCTTTGGAACAGTGGGCTGTGCAAATGAAAAATTACATTTCTCATTTTTATGGACCACTGTTCCAAAAAATCTGTCAGACACCGGTGGGGTGTAAATGTTCACTGTACCCCTTATTACATTACGTGAGGGGTGTCGTTTCCAAAATGGGGTCACATGTGGGGGGGGGGGTTTCATTGTTCTGGCACCACGGGGGGCTTTGTAAACACACGTGGCCTTCAATTCCAGACACATTCTCTCTCGAAAATCCCAATGGCGCTCCTTCTCTTCTGAGCATTGTAGTTCGCCCACAGAGCACTTTACATCCACATATGGGGTATTTATATACTCAGAAGAAATGGGGTTACAAATCTTTGGGCTTTTTTCCTATTTTACCTTGTGAAAATGAAAAATTTAGGGTAACACCAGCATTTAAGTGAAATTTTTTTTTTGTTCTCATCTTCCCATCTAACTTTAACAAAAATTCGTCTAACACCTGTGTTGTGTTAAGACTCACTATACCCCTTGTTACGTTCCGTGAGGGGTGTAGTTTCCAAAATGGGGTCACACGTGGGTATTTATTTTTTTGCGCTTATGTCTGAACCGCTGTAAAATCAGCCACCCCTGTGCAAATCACCAATTTAGGCCTCAAATGTACATAGTGTGCTCTCACTTCTGAGCCTTGATGTGCGCCCGTAGAGCATATTACGCCCACATATGGGGTATTTCCGTACTCAGGGGAAATTACGTTACAAATTTTTTGGGGTCTTTTTCCTTTTACTGTTTGTGAAAATAAAAAGTATGGGGAGACCCCAGCATGTTAGTGTAAACATTTGTATTTTTTTACACTAACAGGCTGTTGTAGACCCCAACTTTTCCTTTTCATAAGTGGTAAAAGGAGAAAAAGCCCCCCAAAATTAGTAGTGCAATTTCTCCTGAGTATGGAAATACCCCATATGTGGCGTTTCAGTGAAATACGACAGGGCTCCGAAGTGAGAGAGCACCATGCGCATTTGAGGACTAAATTAGGGATTGCATAGGGGTGGACATAGGGGTATTCTACGCCAGTGATTCAAACTGACCGGAAATGCTGGGAGTTGATGTTTTGCAACAGCTGGAGGCTCCGTTTTGGAAACACTGCCGTATGATAAGTTTTTCATTTTTATTGTCAATAGGGACAGTGTAAGGGGTGTATATGTAGTGTTTTACCCTTTATTATGTGTAGTGTAGTGTTTTTAGGGTATATTCGCACAAGCGGGTGTGCAGTGAGTTTCCCGCTAGGAGTTTGCGCTGCGGCGGAAAACTTGAAACAGGAAACTCACTGTAAAACCTCCCATGTGAATGTACCCTATACGTTCACATTGGGGGGGCGGGCACACCTCCAGCTGTTGCAAAACTACAACTCCCAGCATGCACTGACAGACCATGCATGCTGGGAGTTGTAGTTTTGCAACAGCTGGAGGCACACTGGTTGGAAAACCTTCAGTTAGGTTCTGTTACCTAACTCAGTATTTTCCAACCAGTGTGCCTCCAGCTGTTGCAAAACTACAACTCCCAGCATGTACTGGGAGATGTAGTTATGCAACAGATGGAGGTGCACAACTACAATTCCCAGCATGACGAGACAGCTGCACAGTGGTCTCCAAACTGTGGCCTTCCAGATGTTGCAAAACTACAACTCCCATCATTCCCAGACAGCGGTTTGCTGTCTGGGCATGCTGGGAGTTGTAGTTTTGCAAGTTTTTCTCATGCGCGAATATATGTTTAGACTATAAAGAAAATATATTCGCGCATATTTGAATAATAATATATTTTCGCATATGTGAAAAAAGTTGCGAACATAACGAATATGCGAATTTAGCAAATATATGACAAATATTTGCGAAATATCGCAAATTCCAATATGGCCTGTGCCGCTCATCACTATTATACTGCTGATTGCTGGCACAAGGAATACACACCAGACAGAATGCTGGTATAATGTCTTCTTTTCAGCATACTCGCTAAGCAGCTGCCTCAAAGGAGTTCTGTTTAATTACACGGAAGTACATTGTTTTTACGTAATGACAATATATGACAAAAAAAGGAGGTTTAGTTATGATGTCAAAATCATCATGTTACATTTTGATTGGTTAGTTGAGCTTTATCTTTGTATATATTAGCATCCATTCCTCTCTTGGCCATAGTTCATTTATGCGGTTCTTTTCACTCTGAGATTGGAAAAAATCCAGATCTTTGTCCTTCCGTACAATCCTTATCTGCTTCAAATGTTTTGTCTCCTGACGTCTCATCTTGGGCCTCCTGGCGTCATTCCAAGGTTTCTTAGTTGCAAGCAAATAGCAAGCTGACTTATGGATTAAGGGTAGTTCACTGTACTGCAAAATAGCATCTCTCAGAAAACCTTCAAACTATTTACATACAACGGAGGTTAAACTAACAGGCCTATAATTCCCTTTTTAAATATTCAGCATTAGAAACTGCAAATTGCAGAGGATGAAAACTTGGACCCTCTTGGCGCTCACCCGATGGAAGAATTAGCCGTGGAGGACAGTGGATAAAATATTCAACATTACTTTAATCAGTGCTAAAGACTACGCGTTTCAAGGGGTGGGACCCCCTCTTCGTCAGGTCATCTGATAGGATAGATGTCATACACGTCATATATATACGGGGGAAAAGCCCGCGAAACAATATATTAATAAATTCAAATATACAAATAGCATATGTAAAATCGCAGAACAACAATAATCATGATATACACCGTTTGTGGATGAAAGGTGTTTTCAAGTACAGATAAAATATCATTATAAGAAAAATAATAAAAATAAAACATGTAGACCCATTCCTCTTGGAGTCTCTTGATCTAACATAGTTAGCTAATAAGTATTCGATGGCTAAAGAGCAAAAACACAGGGCTGCTTACCAAAGACGGCACAGCACACATCGTGGCCAAGACAGGGATGGGAGACCGCCCGCAGCCAAAAAAACGGCCCAGCCGCAGCAAGAGGGCCATCGCCAAGCCGAGGAAAAAACAAACACCGGCTGCTCCAGCCGACACACACATCCACGGAAGGCGACATAAATATTGTGTCAAGTCGGTCGCTCTCATCCAGCGAGCTCATATCTACATACATACATATAGAAAACCAATAATGCTATTAAAAAGGTAATACAAAAATTCCCACAAAATATCCAATTTAGACATAAAAACAAAATAATGATAACTGATGATTATTAAATTATTAAATATGTCTAAATTGGATATTTTGTGGGAATTTTTGTATTACCTTTTTAATAGCATTATTGGTTTTCTATATAGCATAACACCCTCAGGTGAGCGGTTATCCTTACTGCTGCTTCCATTTATCTCTGTACCATCGGAGTAACGGCACATGTCCTTTGCGCTTTTGTCTGCTTTATTTCTTTTTCATATTGTACAAGTCTTTTTAAATATTCGCACCACTTTTGCTATGCGCCAGTCCTATAGAGTCCTTGAATATAAGTCACTATAGTGTCCTTGAATATAGGGGTCTGTCTATTGCATTCCTTAATTCCTTTAGAACATGGGGGTGAATGCCATCTGGACTTGGTGATTTGTCTATTTAGATTTTTTGTATGTGGCACTGTACTTCTTCCTGGGTTAGACAGGTGACCTGTACTGGGGAGTTTACCTTATCTCGCTGTATTTCGCCTGGCATTTCATTTTCCTTCGGTGAATACAGTGGAGAAGAATTTGTTTAATATATTTGTTTTTTCCTGATCCCCGTCTATAATTTCATTCTCATAATTTTTTTAAGGGCCTACACTTTTATTTTAACCTTTTTGGTATTTATATAGTTAAAGAACATTTTGGTTTAGTTTTACTTTCTTTGGCAATGAGTCTTTCTGTCTCTATTTTTAAGGGTTTTATCAGTTTTTTTTTTACATATTTTACATTTTTCTCTTTAGCTTTTTAATGCTTCTTGACTGCCTTCCAGTTTTAGTAGTTTAAATGCTTTATTTTTGTCATTTATTGCCCCCTTAACATTTTTATTCATCCACATTGGTTTTCTTTTATTTCTGACCCTTTTATTCCCATAAGGTATATACCTCTTACAGCGAGAATTAAAAATATTGTTAATAGTTTCCCATTTAGTGTCAGTATTCTTGTTTTTGAGAACATTATCCCATTTTATATTGTCAAGCGCTTCTCTGAGATGATCAAACTTTGCCTTCCTAAAGTTGATGTTTTTGGGACCCCTCGAGAGGTTCACTTATTGCAGAACAAGTTATAATGTATTATATTATGATCATTATTCCCTACGCATCCTTCTACCTGCACATTAGTTACTCTGTCAGGTATGCTGGTTAATATTAAGTCTAGTAGGGCGCCCCCTCTGGTCGGGCCCTGCACCATTTGGGACAGAGAATTGTCTTTAGCTATAGTCAGAAACCTGTTTCCTTTATGAGATTTACAGGTCTCAGTCTCACAGTTCATATTAGGATAGTTAAAGTCCCCCATTATTATCACATAATTTTGATTTGCTGCCTTGTCTATTTGGCTCAGTAACTGATCTTCTGCCTCTTCCATTATGTTTGGGGGCTTATAGCAAACCCCTATCAGATTTTTATTATTTTTATCTCCATATATTTCTACCCATAATGACTCCACATTATCTTTTCCCTCCCGTATATCCTCCAGCAGTGTGGCCTTCAAACTGGACTTTACATAAAGACAAACTCCTCCCCCTTTCTGTTTTGTCCGATCCTTCCTGAATAGACTATAACCCTGTATGTTGACCGTCCAGTCATATCTATCGTCCTACCAAGTGTCTGTTATACCCACTATGTCATAATTCTCCTCAGACATTATCAACTACAGTTCGTCAGTTTTATTGGTCAGACTTCTGGCATTAGTAAACATGCACTTCAAAGTTGTATGTTGTTTTTTTCCTATGAAGCCTATCCATATTAACTATTCTAACCCCTCCCTCCACTCCACCCCAAGTACATTAATAAGTCCCACCTCTCTGTCTACACTATTTCCCCCCTCTATGTTGTAGGTTCCCTCCCCCAGTCCCTAGTTTAAACACTCCTCCACCCTTCTAGCCATCTTCTCCCCAAGCACAGCTGCACCCTCCCCATTGAGGTGCAGCCCGTCCCTACGGTAGAGCTGGTATCCGACAGCTAAGTCAGCAGCGTTCTCCATGAACCCAAACCCCTCCTTCCTATGCAAACTTCTGAGCCACTTGTTTACCTCCCTGATCTCCCGCTGCCTCTCTGGTGTTCCACATTTTTTTCATATTAACTAACTTTATATATTTTTAGAGTTTGTATCTATAGTTGAGTGTATATATATATATATATATATATATATATAATATTATATATATATAGATAGATAGATAGAGAGGGAATTCCCCTTTTGAAATGCGTTGTCCACCTTCTTAATTTAAATTTGTTATTCTTTATTTTTTATTTTTATTTTTGTAACCCGTTTGTATAATAAATCCCCCCTTCTAATCAAGAAGTTTCAGCCATTTCATTGTCGCAACGGAGAAGCGCTTTCACAGCAAACGCCGAGGAATTTTTCCAGGGGATACCCCCGCGTGGTGACTCCTGCCATTTTCTCCCACATTAAGTTTACTATAGAGCACTTTCTACTGTAGAATTGAATTTATTAACTGCGTATTTTTTATTTATTTTTTTACACAAAAAAATTAGCAAAAGCACTTTTCTTGCGCAAATATACACCACCTCGGAGGACACGTACCAAAGTGTCTATTTTGGGACAGTTAGGACTACTACTCCTATCATGGACGGACTCTGCCCATGATGGGAGTTATGGTCCAGGGGCTGAGGTGCAGATCGCAGCAGGTCATTATCCAGAGATCCGCTGTGATCGGCATTTATTAACTGTAAAAGCCGGCAGCACATGCGGCTACATTACACTGCCTGCCGGCTCCTGTATACAGCTCTCATAATTCATAATCCCCACCGTCGGAACACGGGAGCTCTGATTGGTGAATAGTTATCCACCAGAGCCCCCGTCTCCCGGAGATTATGAATTATAAGAAATGTATATAGGAGCCTGCAGGCAGCGCAGTGTAGCCGCATGTGCCGCCGGCTTTTACAGTTAATAAATGCGGATCGCAGCGGATCTCTGGAGAATGATCTGCTGCGATCTGCCCCTCTGCCCTTGGACTACTACTCCTATCATGGGACAGATTCTGTCCCATGATGGGAGTAGTTGTAGTACCGCAGTGCTGCTGAGGGATGGCACTTGCACATCCCCTGGCTGCTGGACTTTTAGGACTACTACTCCCATCATGGACAGACTCTGCCCATGCTGGGAGTTATAGTCCAGGAGCTGCATATAGGAGGTGCAGATCGCAGCAGGTCATTCTCCAGAGACCTGATGTGATCCGCATTTATTAAGTTAACAAGCCGGCGGCACATGCGGCTACACAGCGCTGGCTGCCGGCACCAGGCTCCTGTATACAGCTCTCAAAATTCATAATCGCTGACGGGAGCTCTGATTGGTGCATAGCTCACGACTCCCGTGAATTGTTAATAAATGTTCTGGTCACGGATTTAAAGTGGCCTCAGTGCCGGCTGCTTGTTAAAGATCAGCATCCCGGCTGCAGCCACTTTAAAACAGCTGCTCTTGTGGGCCCGGACACTTCCCCTCCTGATTTTAAATATTTTTTTATATTTCCTTGCCTGGCCACACTCCGGCAGGCCCAGGTAATGCGGCAGGCCTTGTTGGCTGTGTGGATAGCATGACAAGTGACGTCCACTGCCGACTCCTCTGCTCGGCATCAGAGACGTCACTCCACTCCTTATTTCCTGCAGCCGCCGCTGGTAAGTGTTCTGAAGTGGCCACGGTCGGGCTGCTGAACTTAAACAAGCATCCGGCACTGCGGCCACTCTGACCAGCTGTGGCTGCAGAGAATGAGGAGTGACGTCCTTGACACCTCGCAGAGGAGCCGGCAGGAGACGTCACTCGTCATACTATCCACACAGCCCAAAAGACCCGCCGCATTACCTGAGCCTGCCCGAGTGTGGCCAGGTAAGTAAATATGAAAAATAGAAAAAGTAGGGGGACAGAGGGGGAAAAATGAGCAAGGGGGGAAATAATGAGCAGGGTGAGGATGATGAGGCAGAGGGGGGTAATTATGAGCAGGGGGATTATGAGCAAGGGGGGGAAATAATGTGCAGGAGGATTATGAGCAGGGGGAATTATGAGTTAGAGGGGGAGAATGATGAGCGGGGGGGGGTAATGATGTGCTGGGGGGGGGAAATGATGAGCAAAGGGAATCACAGGAGAAAGGAGGCACACAGGGGATCGGGGGGGGGGGGTGTAAATGTGGCACAGGGGCTGAGGGGGGTAAACTGAGGAGCAGGGGGAATCAAGGTTGCGGGGATGATGAGGCATATAGTTCAGAGCTTCCAAGTAATTTACTTTACCTTTATTTATTTTTTCCTCAAACTTTCCTGTGAAAATGAGGGTGCGTATTATACGGCAATAAAAAATGTATACAGTAGCCTGGAGCCGTCATGCAGCGCAGTGGAGCCGCGTGTCCCGCCGACTTGTAAACTTAATAAATGCCGATCACAGCGGAGAATGACCTGCTGTGATCCATTATGCAAAACGCATAATGAGAACAGAGTCAGGCCTGGACTGTGTAGCTCCGCCCCCTGATGATGTCATCACTAGGAGGCTGAGCAGTAAAGGTAAGTAGTGATGCTATGCACCCTGTATATGTATATGCTTTACATCACTCCTCACCTCCTTACAATCCGTGGGCTGGACACTTTGCATCCGACCAATGGCGTGGTATCCTGAAGGCAGTGAAAAAATGGCCACAGCGTAGAAAAATTACACACATCAGCAAGAAAAACTGCCAAAATGCAGTAAAAAGCTGTCACAGTTTTTCTAGAGTTTTTGCTGGTGGACAAAAAAAACTCAATGGAATCCGGCTCGGATTCCATTGAGGTTTTTTTGTCCACCAGCAAAAACTCTAGAAAAACAAAGCAATAGAACAAAATCCCTGTCCACTTTTCCTGTGAGGTGCAGCTCAGGTGTATAAATAGAACTGTGTGGAGATTTAGAACTTAGCACAAAATGTATCATGTGCTTTGCACAAGTATGGTAAGTTTGGTGCTTTTGCACCAAATTTAGACCAACCAAAACGATCTACAAAAAACTTCTACCTACAACAACATTGATGAAAGTCCCCCATTGTGAGCGTGTGTGTATGTGCGTGTGTGTGTATATGTTCCAGCATCACGTCCAAACGGCTAAAGATATTAACATAAAACTGGGCACATATGTTACTTATATGTGAACAACAAACATAGGATAGGTAATTTAACCTCCGTTTACCAGGGTTGGGGTCTTTGTTTAACCCCTTAATGACGCAGGACGTATATTTACGTCCTGCGCTGGCTCCCGTGATATAACGCGGGGTTGGTCTCATCAATGGCCAGGACCTGCGGCTAATACAGGACATCACCGATTGTGGTGATGCCCTGTATTAACCCTTCAGATGCGGTGATCAAAGTTGATCGCCGCATTTAAAGTGAAAGTATCCCGGCAGCTCAGACGGGCTCTTCTGGACCGCCGCGATTAAATCGCAGCATCCCGAACAGCTTACAGGACACCGGGAGGATCCCTACCTGCCTTCTCGGTGTCCAACCGGCGAATGACTGCTCCGTGCCCGACATCCAGGCAGGAGCAGTCAAGCGCCAATAACACTGATCAATGGCATGCTAATACATGCCAGTAATCAGTGTTAAAAATCAGCGTGTGCAGTGTTATAGCCTCCTATGGGGGCTATAACACTGCAAAAAAAAGGTTTAAAAAAAAAAAAAGTATTAATAAATGTGATTTAACCCCTTCCTTAATAAAAGTTTGAATCATTTCATTTCCCATAAAAAAACCAGTGTAAATAAACATATGTGGTATCATCGCGTGTGTAAATGTCCAAACTATAAAAATATATATTTAATTAAACCGCACAGTCAATGACGTACACATAAAAAAATTCCAAAGTCCAAAATAACGTATTTTGGTAACTTTTTATTCCAAAAAATAATAAATGACGATCAAAAAGTCAGATCAAAACAAAAATCAAACCGCCCCGCACGTGGAAAATAAAAAAAAGTTATAGGGGTCAGAAGAGGACATTTTTAAACGTATAAATTTTCCTGCCTGTAGTTATGATTTTTTTCCAGAAGTACAGCAAAATTAAACCTATACAAGTAGGGTATCATTTTAACCGTATGGACCTACAGAATAAAGATAAGGTGTAATTTTTACCGGTAAGTGCACTGCATATAAACGGAAGCCCCCAAAATTAAAACAACTGTGTTTTTTCTTCAATTTTGTCACACAATGATTTTTTTTCCGTTTCGCCCTAGATTTCTGGGTAAAATGATTGTCACTGCAAAGTAGAATTAGTGACGCAAAAAAAAAGCCATAATATGGATTTTTAGGTGGAAAATTGAAAAGGTTATGATTTTTAAAGGTAAGGAGGAAAAAATGAAAAGGCAAAAACTGAAAAACCCATAGTCCTTAAGGGGTTAATGTCACATACAAGTCTATGGGAAATATATGTAACTGCATAGCTTCCAGATGGCTGGAGATATTTCGATAATACTTGGTCACATGTTACTTAAATATAGGATAGTTAATTTAACCCTTAACTACCCCCATTTGTGAGGGTCGGGGTTTTTGTTTAAAGTCCCATGCAAATCAATGGGAAATGTATGTTCCCACATAACTTCCATACGGCTGGAGATATTTCAATACCTGGTACACATATTACGCGTCGGGATAGGATGTTGAGAAAGGAGGACTGGAAAGGAGGTTGAGATAGGAGAATGGGATGGGAGGACGGGATGTGAGGACAGGATAAGAGGACGGGATTCGAGGACGGATGGGAGGACGGGATTGGAGGATGAGATAGGAGGTCAAGATATGAGGATGGCAAAGGAAGACGTGATAGGAGGACGGGATATAAGGTCAGGATATGTGGTTGGGATATTACAACAATATATGAGGACTGGATATAAAGTCAAAAGCTTCCTCGGGATAGGAGGTCGAGATAGGAGGTCAAGATATTAGCACGGGAAAGTAGGATGGGATTGGAGGTCAAGATATGAGGATGGATTAGGAGGACGGGATAGGAGGTCTAGAGAGGAGGTCGGGATGTGAGGATGGGAAAGGACGGGATAGGAGGTCAAGATATGAGGACGGGAAAGGAGGACGTGATAGGAGGACAGGATAGGAAGTCGGGATGTGGGGTTGGGATATGACAACAATATGTGAGGACTGGATATAAGGTCAAAAGTCAGCTTCCTCGGGATAGGAGGTCAAGATAGGAGGTCGAGATAGGAGGTCAAGATATGAGGTCGGGATGTGAGCACTGGATAGGAGGTAGACATAGGTGGTCGGGATGTGAAGTCGAGATAGGAGGTAGAGATAGAAGGTCGAGATAATAGGTCAAGATATCAGGACAGGAAAGGAGGACGGGATAGGAGGACGGGATGTGAGGACAGGATTGGAGGTCGAGATAGGAGGACTGGATAGGAGGTCGGGATAGGAGGTCGGGATAGGAGGTCGGGATAGGAGGTCGAGGTAGGAGGATGGGATAGGAGGTCGGGATAGGAGGACGGGAAAGCAGAAAGGGATAGGTGTTATGATTCGGCAGGCTGGAGGTGGATCCTCTGTGTCAGAGAGGGATTGGCGTGGACCGTTCCGGTGGACCGGTTCTAAGTTGCTACTGGTATTCACCAGAGCCCGCCGCAAAGCGGGATGATCTTGCAGCGGCGGTAGCAACCAGGTCGTATCCACCGGTAACGGCTCAACCTCTCTGACTGCTGAGACAGGCGCGGTACAGAAGGACAAGGCAAGAGCAAGGTCGGACGTAGCAGAAGGTCAGGGCAGGCAGCAAGGGTCGTAGTCAGGGGCAACAGCAGAAGGTCTAGAACACAGGCTTGGGACATACACAAAACGCTTTCTCTGGCACAAGGCAACAAGATCCGGCCATACTGGGAAGGGGAAGTGAGGTTATATAAGCGTGGAGCAGGTGGGAGCTAATTACAGATAGATTGGGCCAGGCACCAATCATTGGTGCACTGGCCCTTTAAATCTTAGAGAGCTGGCGCGCGCCCTAGAGAGTGGAGCCGCACGCACCAGAACGTGACAGCTGGGGACCGGGACAGGCAAGTAGCTTGGGATGCGATTCGCGAGCGGGCGCGTCCCGCTATGCGAATCGCATCCCCGTCGGCAGTGTCAGTGCAGCGCTCCCGGTCAGCGGGTCTGACCGGGGCGCTGCAGAGAGGAGAACGCCGCGAGCGCTCCGGGGAGGAGCAGGGACCCGGAGCGCTCAGCGTAACAGTACCCCCCCCTTAGGTCTCCCCCTCTTTTTGTCTGTTTGTCCCTTCAAATGAGACAAGAACATTGGGGGCGACTCTTGAGTTTCTTTCCGGAAAAAAGAGAAGTCCTGGGAAGCTACATCAGCGGCAGGCAATCCAGAAGTGGGAATGGAGAGGGGGGGCAGAGGGTGAAGCTTGTCACGGGGCAGAGTATTACCAGGAAGGGGGCTATAAGGAGCAGATGTGAGGCATCATTTGTGACAAGCAGGACCCCAATTCTTGATCTCCCCGGTGGTCCAGTCAAGGGTGGGAGAATGACGTTGGAGCCATGGCAGACCAAGGAGGACTTCAGAGGTGCAGCTGGGCAGAACAAAAAATGAAATTTTCTCGTGATGCAGTCCAATGCTCATAAGCAGGGGTTCTGTGCGGTAACGCACAGTGCAGTCCAATTTTACTCCGTTGACCGAAGAAATGTAGAGCGGCTTGACGAGATGGGTCACTGGGATGCAGAACCTATTAACAAAAGAGGCCAGAATAAAATTTCCAGCAGAACCAGAGTCCAAGAAGGCCACAGCTGAGAAGGAGGAGTTGGCAGAAGGAGCAATCCGCACGGGCACAGTGAGGCGTGGAGAAGCAGAATTCACACCAAGGGACACCACTCCCATTTGAACAGGGTGCGTGCGTGCGTTTCCCAGACACGGAGGACGAATAGGGCAGTCCACTAGGAAATGTTCAGTACTAGCGCAGTACAGGCATAAGTTTTTATCTCTGCGACGAGACCTCTTTTCATGGGTCAGACGAGACCGATCCACTTGCATAGCCTCCTCGGTGGGAGGCACAGGGGTAGATTGCAAAGGATACTGGGAGAGAGGTGCCCAGAGATCAAGGTCCTTTTCCTGGGCGGAGCTCCTGGTGTCTTTCAGAAAAACGCTTGTCGATGCGGGTGGCCAAAAGGATAAGTTCAGACAGGTTAGCTGGAATTTCTTGTGCGGCCAGTACATCTTTAATGTTGCTGGATAAGCCTTTCTTGAAGGTCGCGCAGAGGGACTCATTGTTCCAGGCTAGCTCTGAGGCAAGGGTACGAAACTGGATGGCGTATTCGCCTACGGAAGAAGTTCCTTGGACTAGGTTCAGCAAAGCAGTCTCGGCAGAGGAGGCCTGGGCTGGCTCCTCGAAGACACTACGGACTTCAGCGAAGAAGAACTGGACTGTGGCAGGATCATTGCGGTCCCAGAGCGGTGTGGCCCAAGACAAGGCCTTTCCAGACAGAAGACTAACTACGAACGCCACCTTAAACCGTTCTGTAGGAAATTGGTCCTACAACATCTCCAAATGTAGGGAACATTGAGACAGGAAACCACGGCAGAGATTAGTGTCCCCATCAAATTTGTTCGGCAGAGACAAGCGGAGGCCAGGAGCGGGCACTCGCTGCGGAGGAGGTGCAGGAGCTGGCGGAGGAGATGGTTTCTGCTGTAGCAGTGGCAGAAGTTGCTGTAGCATGGCGGTCAGCTGCGACAGCTGCTGTCCTTGTTGGGCGATTTGTTGGGATTGCTGGGCGACCACCGTGGGTAGGTCAGCGAGACTTGGCAGCGGCACCTCAGCGGGATCCATGGCCGGATCTACTGTTATGATTCGGCAGGCTGGAGGTGGATCCTCTGTGTCAGAGGGATTGGCGTGGACCGTTCTGGTGGACCAGTTCTAAGTTGCTACTGGTATTCACCAGAGCCCGCCGCAAAGCGGGATGGTCTTGCAGCGGCGGTAGCAACCAGGTCGTATCCACCGGTAACGGCTCAACCTCTCTGACTGCTGAGACAGGCGCGGTACAGAAGGACAAGGCAAGAGCAAGGTCGGACGTAGCAGAAGGTCAGGGCAGGCAGCAAGGGTCGTAGTCAGGGGCAACAGCAGAAGGTCTAGAACACAGGCTTGGGACATACACAAAAAGCTTTCTCTGGCACAAGGCAACAAGATCCGGCCATACTGGGAAGGGGAAGTGAGGTTATATAGGCGTGGAGCAGGTGGGAGCTAATTACAGATAGATTGGGCCAGGCACCAATCATTGGTGCACTGGCCCTTTAAATCTTAGAGAGCTGGCGCGCGCGCCCTAGAGAGCAGAGCCACGTGAGCCAGAACGTGACAGCCGGGGACCGGGAAAGGCAAGTAGCTTGGGATGCGATTCGCGAGCGGGCGCGTCCCGCTATGCGAATCGCATCCCCGTCGGCAGTGTCAGTGCAGCGCTCCCGGTCAGTGGGTCTGACCGGGGCGCTGCAGAGAGGAGAACGCCGCGAGCGCTCCGGGGAGGAGCAGGGACCTGGAGCGCTCGGCGTAACAATAGGAGGTCAAGATAAGCGGTTGAGATAGAAGGTCAAGATATGAGGACGGGATAGGAGGTCGGGATAGGAATTCGAGATAGGCGAATGGGATAGGCAGACGGGATAGGAGGTTGAGATAGACAACAATATATGAGGACTGTATATGAAGTCAAAAGCTTCATCGGGATAGGAGGTCGAGAAAGGCGGTCGACATAGGAGGTCGGAATGTGAGGTCGAGATAGGAGGTCAAGATAATAGGTCAAGATATTAAGACGGGAAAGGAGAATGGGATAGGAGGTCGAGATGTGAGGATGGGATGTGAGGACGTGATAGGAGGTCGAGATAGGAGGATGGGATAGGAGGTCGAAATAGGAGGACGGGATGTGAGGATGGGATGCGAGGACGGGATAGGAGGTCGAGATGTGTGGACAGGATGTGTGGACGGGATGGGAGGACGGGATGTGAGGACGGGATATGACAACAATATATGAGGACTGGATATGAAGTCAAAAGCTTCCTCGGGATAGGAGGTCAAGATAGGTGGTCAAGAAAGTAGGACGGGATAGGAGGTCGAGATATGAGGACAGGATATGGGGTCGGGATATAACAATATATGAGGACTGGATATGAAGTCAAAAGCTACTTCTGTTGATTTTCCTAAACAACAAGGATTAGGGAGGGAAAAACGGGCAACGCCGGGTACTCAGCTAGTGTGTATATATATATATATATATATATATATATATATATATATATATATATATATATATATATATATATATTATATATAAATAATTGTAAGGATTCCTCCTTGGGGGATTAGCTCCGGGATCGTCCTGGACACTGCCACGGGACACGTTTCCACTCAATAAACCCGCAGACAACGGTTATTCATGCACGCCTGGCACCTTGCCAGCTTTATTTAGAAAGGTTGCAGGTAAAAACAAAACATAACTCAGGAACAAACCAAAGTCCTAGACCGTCTGGTCACTGACTACACATATCAGCATGCCCTGACTACTATCTGGGGAGCTACCCTCAGCCAGCATAAAACATGTGCCCCTGCAATCTGTTACTCACAGTTCACACCACTTCTTCACTTCTTGGACCGCTCACAGTTCGCTGTGTGTTTCCTCAACAGGGTCCGTGTGTCTCCCCCTACAGCGACATGCTGTTACCCAGGGAGAGCCCCAACTATTCTGTTTCTTTTCCTTTTAAACACACTTTCCCTTCCTGATACCTCATTAATCAGGCCACAGGTGGACCATTCAGCAGAGTTAGCAAGGGAAATACACCCTTTCCTTGCCACACTGCCACATATCCCCCCCCCCCCTCTGCTCAGACCACCGGGAAGGAGCACTTGTATTCAAAAGGCAGAGTCCAACTGCCTTTCCTTTTCCTTGAACAACTACGTCCAACAGGTTTTGAGGCACTTGGCTTCCTTCATCAGTAGATTTTATCTGCACCACTTCAATGGCGCACCCTTCTTTCATTCGCACTTTCATCAGCCACCGAGCACAAGACTTTTGGTCATCTTTGACAAATTCCTTGTAAAAAGCTCCCTTCATGTCACACCTTTCCAACACCAGGTTCTTCATCTTGGTCTGTGCAGTGCTCTGGACACAAGGTGCAGACAAGGCAGATGCTCCAGGCCATTGTCTTCTGTCCCTGATATGACCATCGCCCGAACTTTGCTGGTGGCCAACCGAGCCTGTATCACCCATTTGCAGGACTTCTAAGACATCCTCCACAATTTCAGGAGGCTTCCCTTTAATGCACTTGTCCATATTCTCCTTGAGACGGACTCTTCTCCAAATTCTACTTTTGCGGACTTTCTTCCAGTGTTTTCTGGAACTAATCCAGCGCCTCTCAGGGTTTCTACCATGACACAGTCTTCTATCACAGTGACCTCTTTTTAAAGACTCTGCTTTCTTATTAGCCCTTTCTTTAGGGACACCGACCTTCACAGGCTCATTTTTAGGCTGAGAACTCTTGGCTCCTTTAGGCAGTTTTTCACCTGCACCTTCAGATTTGTCACTGACTTTACTTGCAGCTTCTGCAGTTATCTCTTGTTTAACTTCTACCTCAGAGAACTTCTCTGCCTCAGAAGACTTCCCATATGGTTTCACCTCAGTCTCAGCTTCAGAGGACCTTTCATATGGCTTCTTCTCATGGTCTTGAGACTCTACTGTTTCATGCGTCCATTGTTCAGACTCCGCCTTTTTTAGAGAAAGCATCCCTGTCTCCAGTCGCTTTTGCCCCACAAGCAGTTTTTCTTCTTTTACACGGACGGCTGTGGCCTCAGTTTCCATCTG
This sequence comes from Hyla sarda, assembly GCF_029499605.1. Classification (NCBI taxonomy): domain Eukaryota; kingdom Metazoa; phylum Chordata; class Amphibia; order Anura; family Hylidae; genus Hyla; species Hyla sarda. Next base: position 312,208,780 of record NC_079190.1, on the reverse strand, counting down.
AGACACTTAACCTCTCGTTAGCCAGTTCTACTATAGCTTGGTCACGGCTTTCTTTCAGGACCTTCATGTCCCCTTCCAGCTTTAAACATTTCTGCTGCTCACTCTTGAGCTTAGCAGAGTTCTTCTCACTTTCCAGCAATTCTGTCAAGTTTTTGACAGTATCCTCCAGGGACAGCAGTTGTTCTCTCATCTGCTCATTGTCTTTATTCAGTTGCGCCATCTTGGACACTTTCTGCTCATAGACTTTTAGCTGAGCCTCTTGTTCAGAGAGCTGAGTACCCAGTGAATCCAAGGCAGCTGCGCGAGACTTAAGGTGCATTTCGTTCTGCGCCTCCAGGCTCTGCACCTTATGAGCCATTACCACTTTCTCCTTCTCCAGCTCTTCCATGGCTACCAACCTAGCCTTGTGATCACTTTGTAGAGCCAGATATGCCCCACACAGGACATTCACTGCTTGGCCAGAATCTCCAATTCTCTCTCCTTGCTGGTCATAAGACCCTGGGAGCGGGACAGTTCCTCCTGCAGAGCCGCAAACTCACTTTTGTGGCGCTCCATATCTTTCTACAGCTTAAGCGTCGCTTCCTGCTCTTTATTCAAGTCTGCAAGCATTTTTTCTTTCTCCTCTGTCAGGTGATGAACCACTTCTTCCTTTTGAGACAATCTAGCAGAAACCATCTGTAAGGTTTCTTCAAGGTACTGGATCTGCTCCCTTTTTTTACCAAGACCAGCGTGTTTTTCCCCCCCGAGATCCCTTACTTACAGTGGTCTCCTTACTCTCGCTGCTGGACCTTGAGACATTCTCTTGTCCTCTGACAGTCACCTGTCCTTGGCCTGTCTCTTCCTCCAAGCCAACTCGTTCAGACTCTTTTCCACCTTTAGGAGTAGTCTCCCCTTTTTCAAGGGTCTTGGCCACTTGGGCTTCAGGGTAGTTCCTGGACAGTCTCTCTGGACTGTCTCTCTGCTCACTGGCAGACTTCTCTTTCACTTCAACACTGTCTCTCTGCTGCCCAGCAGAAAGGTCAAGGGCTCCTGGGTCTGCAACAACATCTGGTCCAGTGGTTCGACCTTCCTGGTCACGATCCATCTCTGGTCCAGACATCACATCTCCTTCACTCAGGACTCTGTCTGTGACAGTAAGCGCAGCACCCAGCTCCACATGTACTCTCTTCAGTACTTCTGCATTATCCACAGACATCTCTGTAGCTTCTTTTCCAGTCACCTCTTCCAGATGACCGCGCAACTCTAGCTCCACCTTGGGCTCATCTTCAGCTGGCGGATGGAACCCATGTTCCTGTACCTGATCCATTTCTGGTTTCACTTAAGATTCTGTTTCAGTCAGAGGCACACTTGTCACTTGAGTCACTGGATCCTCTTGGACTTGACTCACGGTCTGGTCTTCAGCTCCCCCAGCAGTCTGGCAGACCCCTATCTGCCATATATCTAGTGACTGCTGACACTCCCCGTCCTCAGCCTCTGCTGAGTAACTCTCCACTAGTGTGTGGTGCAAGTCAAGTGTTGTGGGCCTATCAGGTGTACCTGCTCTAGTTACCCGACAGTCTTCCCATAATTGCTGAAAAAATTGAAAATCCGTCCCCAGTACTACATCATACTCCAAGGAGGGCTCTATTGCAACCTTGTGACCTATAGTACCATAGGGAGTAGAAATACAGACATTAACCGTTTTATAACCCCAAATACCAGCCTGCATAGACATTATAGCGGGGTCTGGCTTTCTGCTGCTGGACTTTACCAGACTTATTACACATCTAGGGTCTAAAAAAAAACATCTTTTTACCTTCTATTGCCAGCTCACACAGGTTTTCTTTTGTCCTGTCAGAGGTGGCAGCAGTTCTCTTTACATCTGAACACAACATAAGTTTTTCAACAAAAACATTATCAGATTGCACATGTTCACAATTTACAGGACAGTTCATAGCACTAGGACCTAACTCAGGCAAAGTGTGTTTTGTTACATTTTTTCCCAGTCCTGCATTCAACATTTTCTGTTCAGATCGGATTGAAAAAATCTGGTGCACAGTGTGAACAGTCCCATCAGTCTTCATGAGGGGTTCCCCACCCTCACATGATTTTGCAACTGGACATAGGTTGGTACCACCTTGAACACTCTTCACTAGTGTTGCTCGTGAATATTCGCAATTCGAATATTATTGGCGAATATCGCATATTCGCGAATTCGCGAATTTCGCGAATATAGCGCTATATATTCGTAATTACGAATATTCGTTTTTTTTTTGTTTTTTTCTTCACAATACACATCACAGTGATCACCCCTCTCTGCTTCCAGCTTGTGTGGTGTAAAGAAGACCCTAATACTACTGTGTGAGACTGGCGTGCGAAAATTCGCATATACTAATTTTCGCATATGCGCATTTTCGCGTATGCTAATTTTGTATATGCTAATTTTCACATATGTTAATTTTCGCATACGCGAATTTTCGCGTATGCGAAAATAAAACGAGAATATAACGAATATGCGAATATATATATAATATATATGCGGCCACCAGGCCGGCGTGAGTCCGAAATCACCAAAAAAGGGACTCTTAGGGAGACCCCTAGTGGTCAAAAGTTTAAACACCAAAAACACATAGAAGAATCATTTTTTTTAATAGAACCCTATTTGAAAAGTGTTCAATATATTATAAACTATAAAATATAAAAACATTTTTTGATGAGAGGTACTCTTTAATCCCCTTGTACCATTATTCCCCCTCCCTCTGATCCCCTTTTGCCATTATTCCCCTTCCATCTTAATCCCCTTGTGCCATTATTATCAGATATGGCAAAAGGGAATCAGAGGGAGGGGGCATGATAGCACAAGGGGATTAAGATGGAGGAGGAATAACAGCACAAGGGTATTAAAATGGAGGGGGAATAATAGCACAAGGGGATTAAGATGGAGGGGGAATAATAGCACAAGGGGATTAAAATAGAGGGGGAATAATGGCACAAGGGGATTAAGATGGAGGCGGAATAGCACAAGGGGATTAACATGGAGGGGGAATAATAGCACAAGGGGATTAGCATGGAGGGGGAATAATGGCACAAGGGGATTAACCCCTTAAGGACCAGGGGTTTTTCGGTTTTTGCACTTTCGTTTTTTCCTCCTCACCTTTTAAAAATCATAACCCTTTAAATTTTGCACCTAAAAATCCATATGATGGCTTATTTTTTGCGCCACCAATTCTACTTTGCAGAGACATCAGTCATTTTACCCAAAAATCTACAGCGAAACAAAAAAAAATATTATTGTGCGATGAAATTGAAGAAAAAACGCCATTTTGTAACTTTTGGGGACTTCCGTTTCTATGCATTACATTTTTCAGTAAAAATGACACCTGATATTTATTCTGTAGGTCCATACGATTAAAATGATACCCTACATATATCGGTTTGATTTTGTCGTACTGGAAAAAATCATAACTACATGCACGGAAATGTATACGTTTAAAATTGTCATCTTCTGACCCCTATAACTTTTTAATTTTTCTGCGTATAGGGTGGTATGAGCGCTCATATGCGGTTTAATTAATGATATATTTTTATAGTTCGGACATTTATGCACGCGGCGATACCACATATGTTTATATATATTTTTATTTACATGGTGGTTTTTTTTATGGGAAAAGGGGGGTGATTTGAACTTTTATTAAGGAAAGGGTTAAATCACATTTATTAACTTTTTTTTAAAACTTTTTTAAACATAGGGACCTATAGCACTGCACACACTGATTGCCAGCACTGTTCACTGCAAAGGCATAGCTTTGCAGTGATCAGTGTTATCGGCGGTCGATTGCTCAAGCCTGCATCTTAGGCTTGGAGCAATCAATCGCCGAAGGGACACGCCGGAGGCAGGTAAGAGTACCTCCGTTCGTGTCCCAGCTGATCGGGACACCGCATTTTCACTGCGGTGGTCCCGATCAGCCCCACTGAGCAGCCGGGCAGCTTCCACTTACACTTTAATGCCGCGTCAAAAGGGTTAATAGCGTGCGGCACCGCAATTGCTGCTGCGCGCTATTAGCCCCGGGTCTTGGCTTCAGATACATGCCGGGACCGACCCGATCGACCCCGCGTTATATCACGGGAGCCGGCCAAGGACGAAAATATATGTCCTTGGTCGTTAAGTGGTTAAGACCGGGGGGGGAATAATCAATCCCGCTCTATATTAATCCCATTGTGCCCATGGGAGGGGGGATAATGGCACAAGGGGATTAATGTGAAGGGTGGGGGAATTCATCATCACCCCCCCTCCATATTAATACCCTTGTGCCATTATCCCCCCCCCCCTCTGTTCCCCTTTTGCCATTATCCCTCTCCCCCTCCATCTTAATGCCTTGTGCTTTATTTCTTTCATCCCGGCTCCACCATTATCCTTCTCCCCCTCCATCTTAATTCCTTGTGCTCCATCCCATACATCGCCCCCTCCTCAATTCCCTCCCTGCGTCCCTTACATTATTTTTAACTTTTTTTTTTTTACTTTACCAGGCATCCTGCAGTCCCCTGTTGCCTGTTCCTTCATGCAGCGCGTCCCATTCAGCGGGGCCTCACTGATGTGTGACGTCCTCCTGCGCTGTGCAGCACCTCCACGCAACGTCAGGGGAGGTCGCACATCTCCCCGGCAACCACGCAGCTTCCATACAGTAGCTGCGCCCGCAGCTCGGGCCACGCTACTGTACAGTGAGCTGCCGCAGCTATGTGCTAACAGATACTGGCCAATTCATGGGCAGTATTTGTCAGCGCTTTGGTGCACCCCCACTCAACCTGTGGCGTACTCCTAGGGGTACGCGTACCACAGGTGGAGAACCCCTGATATAGAAGATGGTATTCATAGCTCTGAATCTACCTTTGTAGATTACACAAAGCTTTGTAGCACAGTACAGTCTATGGAAGACATGCATAAGTTATAAGCCGACTTGAACAGACTGAGTGTCTGGTCATCCACTTGACAATTACGGTTTAATGTGGATAAATGTACAGTAATGCATCTGGATACAAAAAAACAAAACAAAACAAAAAACTGCATGCATCATATGTCTTGGGGGTAAAACTGGGAGAAACACTGATAGAGAAGGATCAGGAAGTAGGTGCTTCTAAGGTAGATGTTGTCAGGTATCCAAAAAGGCATGGACTAGTGGGAAATGGACATAATACTACCACTTTATAAAGCATTGGTATGGCATCACCTGGTATATGCTGTTCAGTTTTGGGCACTGGTTGATAAAAGGAATGTTATGAAGCTGGAAGGGGTATTGAGATGTACAACTGAACTAAAAGGGGCATGGAGCATCTTAGTTTTGAAAATATCAAAATAATTATATTTGTTTAGTATTGGGAAGAGACTAAGAGGCTATATGATCAACTTATTTAAGTATAAGTATATTTAACCTCTTAAGGACCCAGGGCGTATGGATACGCCCTCACACCCTGGGCCTTAAGGACCCCATACGCCCTGGCGTTTTCCGGTCTCTGCCGCGCGCCGGGCAGAGATCGGAACTGGATGCCTGCTGAAATCCTTCAGCAGGCATCCAGGGCAAACGCCGAGGGGGGCCATGTAGGCCCGCCATGTCGGTGATCGCAGCAAATCGCAAGGGAAATCGCCCTTGCGATCTGCAGCGATACCGGGCTGATCGGGTCTCTGGGACCCGACTGCCCGGTAATTTCGCATGATCCCGGCTGTCAAAGACAGCCAGGACTATGCTAAAGAAAAGGAGCGAGGTGGCAAGCCTGCCACCTCCTCCTATTCCCTGCGATCTGTCGGTTAGTTAACCGACCAATCGCAGGAGGGGGGGCGGTTACTTCCTCCCGTCCTGCCCGGCCCCTGAAAGTCCGGAGAGGACGGGAGGAAGACCGGAGGACGCGGCGGGGGACGGGGGAGTGCTGGGGACGGCCCCGGTACTTACCTCGTCCCTGAAGACCCGGATCCCGGCGAGGAAGATGGCGGCGGCGGCGACAGGTGAGTATATCTTCAGCCGCGGTCGGGCCCTTTACAGCAATGCACGTCGCCGTAAAGCGACATGCATTGCTGTAATGGGACCCTGTAAACTACAACTCCCAGCATGCCCAGACAGCCCTTGGCGTCTGGGCATGCTGGGAGTTGCAGTTTTGCAACATCTGGAGGTCCACAGTTTGGAGACCACTGTGCCCTTCCAGATGTTGCAAAACTACACATCCTCAGCATGCCCTTACTGTCCAGGCATGCTGGGAGTTGTAGTTCTGTAACATCTGGCCCTTCAGATGTTGCAGAACTACAACTCCCAGCATGCCTGGACAGTTTTGGCTTCCTTCGAGTTGTAGTTTTGCAACATCTGGAAGGGCACAGATTGGGAACCACTGTATTAGTGGTCTGCAAACTGTAGTCCTCCAGATGTTGCAAAACTACAACTCCAAGCATGCTGGGAGTTGTAGTTCGGCAACATCTGGCTCTAAAGATGTTGCCGAACTACTACTCCCAGCATGCCTGAGAATGCTGGGAGTTGTGGTTTTGCAACAACTGGAAGCACACTGGTTGGGAAACATTGTCTGTTTCCTAACTCAGTGTTTCCCAACCCGTGTGCCTCCAGCTGTTGCAAAACTATAACTACCAGCATGCACTGATAGACTGTTGTAGTTTTGCAACAGCTGAAGGTCCCCCCTGTGAATGTACAGGGTACACTCACATGGGCAGGGGCTTACAGTGAGTATCAGGCTGCAAGTTTGCGATGCAGCAAATTTTGCGCGGCAGCTCAAACTCGCTGTAATCCCCGGCCCGTGTGACTGTACCCTAAAAACACTACACTACACTACCACAAAATAAAATAAAAAGTAAAAAACACTACATATACACATACCCCTACACAGCCCCCCTCCCCAATAAAAATGAAAAACGTCTGGTACGCCACTGTTTCCTAAATGGAGCCTCCAGCTGTTGCACAACAACTCCCAGTATTGCCGGACAGCCATTGAAGGTCCAGGCATGCTGGGAGTTTTGCAACAGCTGGAGGCACCCTGTTTGGGAATCACTGGCGTAGAATACCCCTATGTCCACCCCTATGCAAATCCCTAATTCAGGCCTCAAATGCGCATGGCGCTCTCACTTTGGAGCCCTGTCGTATTTGAAGGCAACAGTTTAGGGCCGCATATGGGGTATCTCCGTACTCGGGAGAAATTGCCTAACAAATTTTGGGGGGCTTTTTCTCTTTTCACCCCTTATGAAAATGTGAAGTTGGGGTCTACACCAGCATGTTAGTGTAAAAAAATAAAATTTTTACACTAACATGCTGGTGTTGCCCTATACTTTTCATTTTCACAAGAGGTAAAAGGGAAAAAAGCCCCCCAAAATTTGTAATGCAATTTCTCCCGACTACGGAGATACCCCATATGTGGGCGCAAAGTGCTCTGGGGGCGCACAACAAGGCCCAGAAGGGAGAGTGCACCATGTACATTTGAGGTGATTTGCACAGGGGTGGCTGATTGTTACAGCGGTTTTGACAAACGCAGGGGTCGGAAACTAGACCCCTCACGGAATGTAATGAGGGGTGCAGTGAGAATTTACACCCCACTGGTGTCTGACAGATCTTTGGAACAGTGGGCTGTGCAAATTAAAAATGTTGTACAGACCACTGTTCCAAAGTTCTGACAGACACCAGTGGGGGTAAATGCTCACTGTACCCCTTGTTACGTTCCTCAAGGGGTCTAGTTTCCAAAAGGGTATGCCATGTGGGGGTTATTTTGCTGTTCTGGCACCATTGGGGCTTCCTAAATGCGACATCCCCCCTGAGCAAAATTTGCTCTCAAAAAGCCAAATATGACTCCTTCTCTTCTGAGCATTGTAGTTCGCTCGTAGTGCACTTCAGGTCAACTTATGGGGTACCTCCATACTCAGAAGAGATGGGGTTTCAAATTTTGGGGAGTATTTTTTGCTAATAACCCTTGCAAAAAAGTGAAATTTGGGGGGAAACACCCATTTTAATGAAATTGTTTTTTTTTTTTTTTTTACGTATGCAAAAGTCGTGAAACCCGTGTGGGGTATTAAGGCTCACTTTATTCCTTGTTACGTTCCTCAAGGGGTCTAGTTTCCAAAATGGTATGCCATGTGGGTATTTTTGCTGTCCTGGCACCATAGGGGCTTCCTATATGGGACATGCCCCCAAGCAAAATTTGCTCTCAAAAAGCCAAATATGACTCCTCTTCTGAGCATTGTAGTTCGCCCGTAGTGCACTTCAGGTCAACTTATGGGGTACCTTCATACTCAGAAGAGATGGGGTTACAAATTCTGGGGGATATTTTCTGCTATTAACCCTTGCAAAAATATGAAATTTGGGGGGAAACACACATTTTAGTGAAATTTTATTTTATTTTTTTACATATGCAAAAGTCGTGAAACACATGTGGGGTATTAAGGCTCACTTAATTCCTTGTGACATTCCTCAAGGGGTCTTGTTTCCAAAATGGTATGGCATGTGTTTTTTTTTTTTTGCTGTTCTGGCACCATAGGGGCTTCCTAAATGCAACATGCCCCCCAAAAACCATTTCAGAAAAATGTACTCTCCAAAATTCCCTTGTCACTCCTTCGGTTCTGAGCCCTCTACTGCGCCCACCGAACACTTTACATAGACATATGAGGTATGTGCATACTCGAGAGAAATTGGGCTACAAATATAAGTATACATTTTCTCCTTTTACCCCTCGTAAAAATTCAAAAATTGGGTCTACAAGAACATGCAAGTGTAAAAAATGAAGATTGTGAATTTTCTCCTTCACTTTCCTGCTATCCCTGTGAAACACCTAAAGGGTTAAAAGGCTGACCGAATATCATTTTGTATACTTTGGGGGGTGCAGTTTTTATAAGGGGGTCATTTGTTGGGTATTTCTAAGATGAAGACTCTTCAAATCCACTTCAAACCTGAACTGGTCCCTGAAAAATAGTGAGTTTGGAAATTTTGTGAAAAATTGGAAAATTGCTGCTGAACTTTGAAGCCCTCTGGAGTCTTCCAAAAGTAAAAACTTGTCAATTTTATGATGCAAACATAAAGTAGACATATTGTATATGTGAAAATTTTTTTTTAATATTTTGAATATCCATTTTCCTTGCAAACAGAGAGCTTCAAAGTTAGAAAAATGCAAAATTTTCTAATTTTTCATAAAATTTTCAAATTTTTCACCAAGAAAGGATGCAAGTTACCATAAAATTTTAGAACTATGTTAAAGTAGAATATGTCACGAAAAAACAATCTCGGAATCATAATGATAACTAAAAGCATTCCAGAGTTATTAATGTTTAATAGTGACAGTGGTCAGATGTGCAAAAAATGACCGGGTCCTAAGGTGTAAAATGGCTGGGTCCTTAAGAGGTTAAGTATACAAATGGCCCATATAAAATTAGGAAAAAAAACTGTTCCATGTAAACCCCCTGAAAAGACAAGGGGGCACTCCCTCCATCTAGAGAAAAAAAAGGTCTAGTTTCCACTAAAAGTGTCTGCTTACCCCTCCATGATGTGTAGCCACAGTCCAAGAAAAGTCAGGTGCTGCAGAGTGTTGCTGCCACGGGCAAGTGGTGAATACAAAACAAGTGAACGCTCAGAGATTCAGAAACAAACCAGGCAATAGTAAGTTGCAGCATAGTGCTTGTGGACTCTGGCAAATTACATATTTAGTGCAGCATGTGTGTATGTAAATATAGGGAAAAAGAAACTCCAGACACAGCATCTGTGGATACTGGCAAGATGTATAACAGGAGTGTAAGCTTGCTCGACATAAGAGCCACATTCAATAGACTACAGATAATTGATGGCCGCAAGACATGCTCATGCATAAACATTAAGAAATACATGTAGGTAGTCGAATTTATTCATTTGAGGTTTGCAACTATATATTAATAAATAATAAAATTGTTACTGCTGTAGGTAGTAGCCCTCTGTATGAAGTAGTAGGAACCCCACCTGTATGAAGTAACAGCTCCCCTGTAGGTATTAGCAGGCCTCCTTTAGGTAGTAGCAGCCCCTCTGTATGATGCAGCAGCCCCCCTGTATAAAGTAGCAGGTCCCATATAGGTAGCAGACCCCCTGTATATTGTAGCAACCACCTTGTAGGTTGTAGCAGCCCCAATGTAGGTATAACAGCCCCCTTGTAGGTTGTAGCAGCCTCCTCTGTAGGTTGTAGCAGCTCCCTGTTTGTTGTAGCAGCCCTCCTGTAGTAGCCGCCCCTTGAAGGTAGTAGCAGCCCACATGTATGCTGTAGAAAGCCCTATAGTAGCAGCCCACATGTATGCTGTAGAAAGCCCTATAGTAGCAGCCCCCAAGTAGGAAGTAGCAGCCCCCAGTAGGTAGAAGCATTCCCCCTGTAGGTAGTAGCAGCCCCCCTGTAGGTAGTAGCAGCCCCCTATAGGAAGTAGCAGGCCCCTGCAGTAGCAGCTCTGCTGTAAGCAATAGCAGCCCCCAGTACCTAGTAGAAGCCCCATGTATGATGAAGTAGTAGCAACCCCCCTGTATGAAGTAGCAGCCCCCTTAGCTAGTAGCAGCCCCCCCTTGTCGCTTGTAGAAGCCCCCCTGTAAGTAATAGTATGCCCTCTGTAAGTAGCAGCAGCCCCCTCTGTAGGTAGAAGCAGATCTCTGTAATAAAAGGCCCCTTATAGGTTGTAAGAGCTCCACACCTGTCCCCCTGAATGTTGTAGCTGGCCGCTGTATTGTTTGGGAATATCCCCACCACTAGTGTTGAGCGGCATAGGCCATATTCGAATTCGCGAATATTCGCGAATATATGAACGAATATTCGTCATATATTTGCGAATATTCGCATATTCGTAATATTCTCGTTTTATTTTCGCATACGCGAAAAATTCGCGTATGCGAAAATTTGCATATGCGAAAATCAGCATATACAAAATTTGCATGAACAAAAATTTGCACATGCGGAAATTTGCATATGCAAATTTTCGCATATGCCAAAAATCGCACACCAGTCTCACACAGTAGTATTAGAGCCTTCTTTACACCACACAAGCTGGAAGCAGAGAGGGATGATCACTGTGATGTGTACTGTGAAAGCAAAAACAAAAAAAAAAACTATATTCGTAATTACGAATATATAGCGCTATATTCGCGAATAGGCAGCACATAGTTAGATCCCCCCTTTAGGCATCACATAGTTAGATCCCCGCTTTATGCAGCACATAGATTCCCCCATGTTAGGCAGCACATAGAGCCCCCCTTTAGGCAGCACAAAAATTCCCCCATATTAGGCAGCACATAGTTAGAGCCCCCTTTAGGCAGCATATAGAGCCCCCCTTTAGGCAGCACATAGATTCCCCCATGTTAGGCAGCACATATTTAGAGCCCCCCTTTAGGCAGCACATAGATTCCCCCATATTAGGCAGCACATAGTTAGAGCCTAGGCAGACTCCTTTAGGCAGCACATATTTAGATCCCCCCTTTAGGCAGCACATAGATTCCCCCATATTAGGCAGCACATAGTTAGAGCCCCCCTTTAGGCAGCACTGGTTTTACTTCACAGCCAAAAAAGGTATTTTTTTTTTATTTGAACAACTGTCACACCAAATGTAATTTGCACTAGTGTGACAATGAGTAAAAAGGGTTGCCAGCGGAGTTCCCCTTTTAAGCAGAGGTCCCCAACCAGGGTGCCTCCAGTTGTTGCAAGACACACGGACTGAACTTATAGCCCTTTTAATACTGTAGTTAGTTGCTTGAAGGAAATTAAGTTTTACACTGGAGTACTCCTTTTAACCAGTGGTTCCCTCCCAACCAGGGTGTCTCCAGCTGTTGCAAGACACACGGACTGAACTTATAGCCCTTTTAATACTGTAGTTAGTTGCTTGAAGGAAATTAAGTTTTACACTGGAGTACCCCTTTTAATCAGCGGTTCCCTCCCAACCAGGGTGCCTCCAGCTGTTGCAAGACACACGGACTGATATTTGAGCCCTAAAAAGGGCTTTTTTGGGTGCTGTCCTTTTGCTGGGCTTTTTTGGGTGCTGCAGATGTTACACTAGTGCTTTAGGAGTAAAGTAGACCCTGAATACACCACCTAGCAGCAACCTAGCTATCGCTTTCTCTATTACAGCAGGAGCAGCTTCTCTGTCCCTCCACTTTCTAAGCCTGCAGCATGCCGAATGAAGGTAAAATGGCATCCATGCAGGAGGTAGGAGGGTCTGGAAGGGAGGGACTGCTGATTGGCTGTAATGACTCACAGGGTCAAAGTTTACCGCAATGTTAAAGTATACGGGCCGAATCTAACTTCACATATGTTCGCGTGCCATAGGTTCGCCATCACTGCACTATAACCATTCACTTTTTCTGCTCACTTTCCCCATAGAAGCAATCCTATGCATTACAATACTGATATATATTGGCTACTTCTAGCTACTACAAGCTCTTTCCTCCTCAATGTCAATCATAGTTAAGCGAACGTTCTAATTTAACCACAAACATTCTAATGAGACCACAAACTTAATCACTTCAACCACAAAGTACATTAATAACTTCTAAAAGCCATTATCCACTTAACTTATTGACCCCAGGTGTTATCAGAAGTTAAATTTATACCCGAGATATTTTTATTGCAGTGCACTGCCTGACCGAGCTCTCAGTTGCTTAGCTTGCAACGATGTTCAGTAAACTTGGCCATAGACCACAATGGCCTATTGATTCCAATAGGCAAAAATCCTTAATGTTATGGATATACAGAGTAAAAATACAGTAAACCCCTCCATAGAGGCTGACATCACAGACCAGCCCCCAGTGACCTCAGGAACCCGCCAACATTTTTAAAATCAAAATCCTCACCACAGTATAAATACACTCACTTCAATTCAGACCGACGATTTGCGGCGATTCCGGGTCAATCGGGTCTCTGGAAAAAAGGGTGAATGGGGCTGTCCGACACAGCCCCGTTAACCCTTACCCAGCAAGAGTGAGGTGGCACGGGGGCCACCTCACGATCACGAGATTGATCCGTCGGAATGACCGACCAATAACGACCCTGCTGGGTGGTGATCGGGCAGCGATCATGGCAGCGATCGGGGCCGGCGGGATCTCTTACCGCTCCCTGTACCAAAGGGCATGCTGGGAGTTGTAGCAGTGTGCCTCCAGCTGTTGCAAAACTAAACTCCCAGCATGCCCTTTGACTGTCAATGCATGCTGATTGTTGCAGTTATGCAACAACTGGAGACACATTGGTTGTGAAACAGAGTTTGTGTCCTAACTAAGTGTTTCGCAACCAGTGGGAGTTCTAGTTTTGCAACAGCTGGAGGCACACTGGTTGCAAAACATTAAGTTAAGTAACAAACTCTCAGTGTTTTGCAACCAATGTGCCTCCAGCTGTTGCATAATTACAACTCTTAGCATGTATGGTCTGTCAGTGCATGCTGGGAGTTGTAGTTTTGCAACAGCTGGAGGTTTGCCCCACCCCCCTATGTGAATGTACATTTTCTGGTGCAAGTTTGAGATGCGGCAAATTTTCCGCTGCAGCTCAAAGCCCCAGTGAGAAACTCACTATAATCTCCCACCCGTGTGAATGTACCCTAAAAACACTACACTGCACTACACTACACAAATTAAAAAGTAAAACACTACATATATATATATATATATATATATATATATATATATGTATATATATATGTATATATATATATGTATATACCTCTACACAGTCCCCCCCCCCCAATAAAAAAAAAAATATATGTCTTGTACAGCACTGTTTCCAAAACGGAGCCTCCAGCTGTTGAAAAAAAACATCTCCGGGTATTGCCAGACAGCCACTGACTGTCAAGGCATTCTGGGAGCAACATCTGGAGAAACCCTGTTTGGGAAACACTGCCGTAGGGTATTTTTGTAGCAGATGCAAATCCCTAATTAAGGCCTCAAATGCGCATGGCGCTCTCTCACTTTGGAGTCCTGTCGTATTTCAAGGCAACAGTTTTAGGGCCACATATGAGGTATTTCCGTACTCGGGAGAAATTGCGTTACAAAATGTGGGGGGCTTTTTCTTCTTTTATCCCTTATGAAAAGGTAAAGTTGGAGTCCACACCAGCACACCTGCACAACAGGGCTCAGGAGTGAGAGCGCACTGTGGACATTTGAGGTCTAAATTGGTGATTTGCACAGGGGTGTCTGTTTTACAGCGGTTCTGACATAAACGCAAAACAATAAGTACCCACATGTGACCCCATTTTGGAAACTACACCCCTCATGGAACGTGACAAGGGGTATAGTGAGCCTTAACACCTCACAGGTGTTTGCCGAATTTTTGTTAAAGTTGGATGTGAAAATGAAAAAAAAAAAATTTCACTAAAATGCTGGTGTTACCCTACATTTTTAATTTTCACAAGGGAAAATAGGAAAAAAGCCCCCCAAAATTTGTAGCCCCATTTCTTATGATTAAGAACATACCCCATATGTGGATGTAAAGTGCTCTGCTGGCACACTACTATGCTCAGAATAGAAGGAGCACAACTGGGCTCTTGGAGAATGTGTCCGAAATTGAAAGCCATGTGAGTTTACAAAGCCCCCATAGAGCCAGAACAATGCACCCCCCAAAATGTGACCCCATTTTGGAAACTACACCCCTCACGTAATGTAATAAGGGGTATAGTGAGCATTAACACCCCACAGATTTTTGGAATAGTGGTGTGTGAAAATGAAACATTTTATTTTTCATTTGCACAGCCCACTGTTCCAAAGATCTGTCAAACGCCAGTGGGGTGTAAATGCTCACTGCACCCCTTATTAATTTCTAAGAGGGGTGTAGTTTCCAAACTGGGGTCACATGTGGGTGGTTCCACTATTCTGGCTCCACGGGGGCTTTCTAAACGCACATGGCCCCCGACTTCTATTCCAACCAAATTCTCTCTCCAGAAGCTCAATGGCGCTCCTTCTCTTCTGAGCATTGTAGTTCGCCCGCAGAGCACCTTACATCCACATATGGGGTATTTCCATGGGGTAACATGGGAGGCTTTTTCTCCTATTACCCCTTGTGAAAATGTAAAATTTGGGGTTACACCATCATTTTAGTGGAAAATAATCACATTTTTCATTTTCACATCCAATTTTAGCAGAAATTTGTCAAACACCTGTGGGGTGTTAAGGCTGACTGTACCCCTTGTTACATTCCTTGAGTTACTTAGTTTCCAAAATAGTATGCCATGTGTTTTTTTTTTTTTTAATCTGTTCTTGCACTATAGGGGCCAGTTCAGTTTTGAAGTGGATTTGAAGGCCCTTCATATTAGAAATACAACACAAATTACTCAATCATAAAAACTGCACCCCTCAAAGTATCCAAAATGACATTCAGTAAGTGTGTTAACCCTTTAGGTGTTTCACAGGAATAGCATCAAAGTGAAGGAGAAAATTCAAAATCTTCATTTTTTACACTCGCATGTTCTTGTAGACCCAGTTTTTGAATTTTTACAAGTGGTAATAGGAGAAAATGCCCCCCAAAATTTGTAACCCAATTTCTCTCGAGTAAGGAAATACCTTATATGTGTATGTCAAGTGTTCGGTGGGCGCAGTAGAGGGCTCAGAAGGGAAGGAGCAACAATGGGATTTTGGAGAGTGAATTTTGCTGAAATGGTTTTTGGGGGGCATGTCACATTTACAAAGCCCCTATGGTGCCAGAACAGCAGAAAAATCCCCCATGGCATGCTATTTTGGAAACTACACCCCTCAAGGCACGTAAAAAGGGGTCCAGTGAGCCTTAACACCCCACAGGTGTCTGACAGCTTTTTGTTAAAATCGGATGTGTAAATGGAAAAAAAAATTTTTGCACTAATGTGCAGTTTTTTCCCCAAATTTACAATTTTTACAAAGGGTAATGGGAGAAAATACCCCCCAAAATTTGTAACCCCATCTCTTCTGAGTATGGAAATACCCCATGTTAGGATGTAAAATGCTCTGTGGGTGAACTACAATGCTCAGAAGAGAAGGAGTCACATTTGGCTTTTTGAAAGCAAATTTTGCTGAAAGGTTTTTTTTTTGGGGGGGGGGGGGGGCATGTCGCATTTAGGAAGCCCCTGTGGTGCCAGAACAGTGCCATTTGGTGCCAGAACGGTGCCATTTTGGAAGCTACACCCCTCACAGAATGTAATAAAGGGTGCAGTGAGTATTTATACCCCACTGGCCGTTGACAGATCTTTGGAACAGTGGGCTGTGCAAATGAAAAATTTTATTTTTAATTTTCACGGACCACTGTTCCAAAAATCTGCCAGACACCTGTGGGGCATAAATGCTCACTGTACCCCTTTTTACATTACATGAGGGGTGTAGTTTCCAAAATGGGGTCACATGTCGGGGGGGTCCATTGTTCTGGCACTATGGGGGCTTTGTAAACACATATGGCCTTCAATTCCGGACAAATTTTCTCTTGAGAATTGTAGTTCGCCAGCAGAGCACTTTACATCCACATATGTGGTATGTTCTTACTCAGAAGAAATGGGGTTACAAATTTTGGGGGGATTTTTTTCTATTTTCCCTTGTGTAAATGAAAAATTTAGGGTAACACCAACATTTTAGTGAAACATTTTTTTTTTCGTTTTCCCATCCAACTTTAATGAACATTTGTGAAACACCTGTGAGGTGTTAAGGCTTATTATACCCATTGTTACGTTCCGTGAGGGGTATAGTTTCCAAAACGGGGTCACATGTGTTTTTTTTGTTTTGCGTTTATGTCAGAACCGCTGTAAAATCAGCCACCCCTGTGCAAATTACCAATTTAGGCCTCAAGTGTACATATTGCATTCTCACTCCTGAGCCTTGTTGTGTGCCCACAGAGAAAAAGACCCCTAAAATTTGTAGTGCAATTTCTCCCGAGTACGGAAATACCCCATATGTGGCCCTAAACTGTTTCCTTGAAATACGACAGGGCTCCGAAGTGAGAGAGCGCCATGCGCATTTGAGGAGTAAATTAGGGATTGCATAGGGGTGGACATAGAGTTATTCTACGCCAGTGATTCCCAAACATGGTGCCTCCAGCTGTTGCAAAACTTCCAGCATGCCTGGACAGTCAGTGGCTGTCCAGAAATGCTGGGTTGTTGTTTTGCAACAGCTGGAGGCTCCGTTTTGGAAACAGTGCCGTACAAGACGTTTTTCATTTTTATTGGGGGGGGGGGGAGGCAATGTAAGGGGGTGTATATGTAGTGTTTTACTCTTTATTATGTGTTAGTGTAGTGTTTTTAGGGTACATTCCACTGACGTGTTACGGTGAGTTTCCCGCTAGGAGTTTGCAATGCGGCAAATGTGCCGCAGCCCAAACTTGAAGCTGGAAATTTACTGTAAACCTGCCTGTGTGAATGTACTCTGTACGTTCACATGGGGGGGGGGGGGGGGCAAACCTCCAGCTGTTTCAAAACTACAACTCCCAGCATGTACTGACAGACCGTGCATGCTGGGAGTTGTACTTTTGCAACAGCTGGAGGCACACTGGTTGGAAAACCTTCAGTTAGGTTCTGTTACCTGAGTATTTTCCAACCAGTGTGCCTCCAGCTGTTGCAAAACTACAACTCCCAGCATGTACTGATCACCGAAGTGCATGCTGGGAGATGTAGTTATGCAAAAGCTGGAGGTACGCAACTACAACTCCCAGCATGCCGAGACAGCTGTTTGGGCATGCTGGGATTTGCAGTTTTGCAACATCTGGAGGGCTACAGTTTATAGACCAGAATTCACAGAAATAGATAAATAATATTTATAATGTACCAGTCAAATTGTAAATCACAGAAATCATTAAAACTTTACTTTTAATAAATCACTCTAAAATATATAGACCATCAAAAACCACATATAACAATTCTGGTGTTGTACCCAGATATCGTACATCCAACCAGAAAGGACAAAATATGTTACACCTTGGTCATACAGACCACTTTTTGCTGCACTTCAGCTAGGATAAGTTGACCATTTGCAGACTTACAAAGAAAAAACAACAACACAGTCCCCTGGTCCAGCAGCAGTAATACATATATATACAGATTATAGGAATATAATCAATCTGAACAAGATATCCTAAAATAAAGGATGGGTATAAGGGTAGGGTAGGTGTGGGTGGGACCTGAGGGTAGCACGGGCTAGATATAAAAATGCCCCTATGGCTATCCTGACCCTAGGTGATCACCCTGCTCTAGGCCTAAACCAAGGCAGAGTGAACGCCCTAATAAGGGCGGCCCCGCTCCGGAACCTACCCTGATATAGTTACATAGTTACATAGTTACATAGTTAGTATGGTTGAAAAAAGACATACGTCCATCAAGTCCAACCAGGGGATTGAAGGGAAGGATGTAAGGGGATAAGGGAAAGGGATGTAGTTTTATAATTCTGCATAAGCATTAATGTTATTTTGTTCCAGGAATGTATCTAACCCTGCTTTAAAGCTGTTAATTGTTCCTGCTGTGACCAGTTCCTGAGGTAGACCGTTCCATAAATTCACAGTCCTCACGGTAAAGAAGGCGTGCCGCCCCTTTAGACTAAACCTTTTCTTCTCCAGACGGAGGGAGTGCCCCCTCGTCCTTTGGGGGGGTTTAACCTGGAACAGTTTTTCTCCATATTTTTTGTATGGGCCATTTATATACTTATATACGTTTATCATATCCCCCCTTAAACGTCTCTTCTCAAGACTAAACAATTGTAACTCCTTTAATCGCTCCTCATAGCTAAGATGTTCCATGCCCCATATTAGTTTAGTCGCGCGTCTCTGCACCCTTTCCAACTCCGCAGTGTCCCTTTTATGAACAGGCGACCAAAACTGAACAGCATATTCCAGGTGAGGCCGTACCAATGCTTTATAAAGGGGGAGTATTATGTCCCTGCCCCTCGAGTCCATGCCTCTTTTTATACATGACAATATCCTGCCGGCTTTGGAAGCAGCAGCCTGACATTGCATGCTATTTTGTAGTCTGTGATCTACAAGTACACCCAGATCCTTCTCTACCAGTGACTCTGCCAGTTTAATCCCCCCTAAGACATACGACGCATGCAGGTTATTAGTACCCAGATGCATAACTTTACATTTATCCACATTGAACCTCATTTGCCAAGTGGATGCCCAGACACTTAGTCTATCCAAGTCATCTTGTAACTTATGCACATCCTCTATAGACTGTACTGTGCTACAAAGCTTGGTGTCATCTGCAAAGATAGAAACAGAGCTGTTAATACCATCCTCTATATCATTGATAAATAAATTAAACAGCAGCGGGCCCAGTACTGAACCTTGGGGTACACCACTAATAACCGGGGACCAATCAGAGTACGAATCATTTACCACCACTCTCTGGGTACGATCTATGAGCCAGTGTTCAATCCAGTTACAAACTAAAGTTTCCAAGCCCAAGGACCTTAACTTACCTGTCAGATGTCTGTGAGGGACAGTATCAAATGCTTTGGCAAAATCCAGAAACACTATATCCACAGCCATTCCTCTGTCAAGGCTTCTACTCACCTCTTCATAAAAGCAAATTAGATTGGTTTGACAACTTCTATCCTTAGTAAACCCATGCTGGCTATCACTTATAATACTATTATCCCCTATGTATTCCTGTATGTAATCCCTTATAAGTCCTTCAAACAATTTACCCACAATGCACGTTAGACTTACCGGTCTATAATTGCCTGGCGAAGACCTAGAGCCCTTCTTGAAGATTGGTACCACATTAGCCTTGCGCCAGTCCCTTGGCACAATACCAGACACCAGAGAATCTCTAAATATCATGAACAAGGGTACAGATATTACTGAACTTACCTCTCTAAGAACTCTTGGGTGTAGTCCATCCGGCCCTGGAGATTTGCTTACATTTACTTTACTTAACTTACCTTGTACCATCTCTACATTAAGCCAGTTCAATACATTATATGATGTGTTACCAGCACTGACCTGACCAATGTCAGCTCCTTCTTCCATAGTATATACAGAACTAAAGAACCCATTCAGAACCCATTCAGTAGCTCCGCCTTCTCTTGATCGCCCGTGACAACCTCCCCATTATCATTATTAAGGGGTCCTACATGCTCTGTCCTTGGTTTTTTTGTATTTATATATCTAAAAAAATATTTAGGATTAGTTTTGCTTTCTTCGGCCACCTGTCTCTCATTTTGAATTTTTGCTGTTTTTATTACATTTTTACAGATTTTATTAAGCTCCTTGTACTGTTTAAATGTTATAGCTGACCCATCAGATTTGTATTTTTTGAAGGCTATTTTTTTGTTGTTTATTGCTCTTTTAACCTCATTTGTCAGCCATGTAGGATTTAGTTTTAATCGTTTATATTTGTTCCCCTTTGGTATATATTTAGCTGTATAGTTATTTAGAGTTGATTTAAAGATGTCCCATTTACCTTCTGTATCAGTATTTGAGAACACCTCCCCCCAGTCTATGTCCTGTAGTGCAGCCCTCAGCCCAGGGAAATTTGCCTTTTTAAAGTTATATGTTTTTGCTTTCCCCGTCTGTCTTTGTTTTCTACATTTTAAGTCAAAAGTAACTATATTGTGGTCGCTATTACCAAGGTTTTCCCGCACAGTTACATTACCAACCAGCTCTGCATTGTTGGAAATGATCAGATCCAACAAGGCATCACTTCTTGTTGGGTCCTCCACAAACTGGCCCATAAAATTATCCTGCAATAAATTTAGGAATTTTCTCCCCTTTGTAGTTTTAGCCAACCCCCGGCCCCAATCTATATCTGGATAGTTAAAATCTCCCATTATTACCACTGTACCTGCCCGGGCGGCCCTCTCTATTTGTTTATACAGCCGACCTTCTCTCTCTTCAGTGATATTAGGGGGTCTGTAAATTACACCAAATATTATTTTTTCAGTATTTCCCTCCTTTTGTAATTCTACCCACAGTGATTCCACCTCCTCAGAATCATCACACACTATGGCATCGTTCACATTGACTTTCATACCACTTCTTACATACAGACAGACTCCACCACCTTTTCTGTTCATTCTATCCTTGCGAAACAATGTAAACCCCTGCAGATTAACAGCCCAGTCATGCGAGGAGTCCAGCCATGTCTCAGTGACCCCAACTATATCAATATGTTCCTCCAGTATCAAGGCCTCAAGCTCCCCCATTTTATTTGCTAGGCTTCTGGCATTTGTGAACATACACTTTACATTTCCATTAAGTTTTACACATATAGTCTCACTAATGGGATTTTCAGAGTTATTGGGGTTAATGTCATTTTTTGAGTTATAAGGGCTAATTGTACTATTTAAGTTATTGGGGCTAATGGGATTTTTTGAGTTATTGGGTCTAACGTTATTATTTAAGTTATTGGGGCTAATGGGATTTTTTGCGTTATTGCGTCTAACGTTGTTATTTAAGTTATTGGGGCTAATGGTATTTTTTGAGTTAATGGGGCTTATTGTAGTTATTGAGTTATTGGGGCTAATGGAATTTTTTGAATTATTGGGATTACAATTTTTCGGGCTACATTTATTTTTACAGCTGGTTTGTAACGCATGAATCTCCTTATCCACTGTTCTTAACCTCCCCCCACAGGACTCCTCTCCACCCGCCATTATGTCCTGACCCCTCTCTAACCTATCCATCCCACTGTCTGCTTTCTTTGCTTTATTATCCTCCCCCCACTCACCTAGTTTAAATACTCAGCCACCCCTTCCAGGATTCTCTCCCCCAGCACAGCAGACCCCCTTCCATTCAGGTGCAAATTATCCGTAGAATAGAGTTTGTACCCCAATGAAAAGTCAGCCCAGTGCTCTAAAAACCCAAACCCTTCCCCCTCACACCACGACTTAAGCCATGCATTTAACTCCCTAAGCTCCCGCTGTCTTTCCTGCGATGCGCATGGCACAGGAAGTATTCCAGAGAACACAACCTTAGAGGTCCTTCCCTTCAGCTTGGCACCTAGTTCCTTGTAATTATTCTTCAAGGACCTCCACCTACCATGTATTCTGTTGTTGGTTCCCACATGGACCACGACAGCTGGGTCATCCCCAGCCCCCCCTAGTAATTTGTCCACCCTTTCCACCACATGCCGAACCCTGGCACCAGGGAGACAGCAAACCATTCGGTTGAGGTGGTCTTGGCGACAAATTATTCTATCCGTCTTCCTGATTATAGAGTCCCCTACCACAACTAACTGTCTTGGCCTACCTGCGTTACCATCCCCCACACTACTAGTTGAGCTGTTCCCCCGGCTGTTAGGGAGACCAGTATCCACTAGGGTTGCCATCTCTGATACTGAGGCCCTCGCATCATCGCCCAACTTGGCAATTTTACTTGGGAGATCAGAAGCAGAAGTGACCTTCCTTTTCCTTGCCCCCTTTCCAGTCCCTCTAACTACATTAACCCAGCTCCCTACTTGGGCCTCCTGGCTAGTTTCTCCAACCTCCATTTCTGCCCCACTAACTGCTTGCTCTGTAAGATTGTCAATCGCCCTCAATGTTGCATTTTGCTCCTCTAGATCTCTAATACGAGCTTCCAGGTGGGCAACATGCTCACATTTGTCACAGCGGTATTCACCCTGAAGCTGCTGCTCCAGAGATGTATACATGTGGCACAATGTGCACTGAAGAAAACCTCCAATCCTGCTGTCCATATCCTTGGTGACAAACAGCTGTTATTAACTATTAAGAAAAACTACTTTTATCAAGGGAGTGTAATACTTACAGTTACAGTGGGTCCTGCTTACAACTCCTGCTTATAAAACTTCTCAAATGTAACACTTAATAATACAACACTTTAGAATACAGACCCAGCTTCAGCTAGACTCAGTCAGAGCAGGGCTCACAGAGTTTCCCAGTTAGTTTTATACACCTGAGAGCAGTTAATCAATTAACCCCTCCCCCAGGTGTGCTACAGACAGGAGGAAAAAAAAAAATGCAAGGGCTATGCAACCGCTGGAGACACCCTGTTTGGAAAACAATGATCCACAGTATACTTAGCACATGAACTTCTGCTTATAAAACTTCTCAAATGTAACACTTAATAATACCACACTTTAGAATACAGACCCAGCTTCAGCTAGACTCAGTCAGAGCAGGATACCTAGAAAACCCTATTTAGGAGACAATTAGGAAGGTGGCTCACTGTCTCACTGGGTGGACAGGGAGGATGCCCTAACTTATAATAGGAAAATATTAAATATAACAAGTAAGTATACCACTGAGGTGTTTATGTCAATTACCCAATGTGTAAGGAAAATGGATATTCCAAATACATTTTTTTATTCACATATACAATATGTCTACTTTATGTTTGCATCATAAAATTGACAAGTTTTTACTTTTGGAAGACATCAGAGGGCTTCAAAGTTCAGCAGCAATTTTCCAATTTTTCACAACATTTTCAAACTCACTATTTTTCAGGGACCAGTTCAGGTTTGAAGTGGATTTCAAGGGTCTTCATATTAGAAATACCCCATAAAAGACCCCATTATAAAAACTGCATCCCCCAAAGTATTCAAAATGACATTCAGTCAGCGTTTTAACCATTTAGGTGTTTCACAGAAATAGCAGCAAAGTGAAGGAGAAAATTCACAATCTTCATTTTTTACACTTGCATGTTCTTGTAGACCCAATTTTTGAATTTTTACAAGGGGTAAAAGGAGAAAATTTATAGTTGTATTTGTAGCCCAATTTCTCTCGAGTAAGCACATACCTCATATGTCTAGGTAAAGTGTTCAGCGGGCGCAGTAGAGGGCTCAGAAGCGAAGGAGCGACAAGGGGATTTTGGAGAGTACGTTTTTCTGAAATGGTTTTTAGGGGGCATGTTGCATGTAGGAAGCCCCTATGGTGCCAGAACAGCAAAAAAAAAAAAACACATGGCATACCCTTTTGGAAACTAGACGCCTTGAGGAACGTAAAAAGGAATTAAGTGAGCCTTAATACCCCACAGGTGTTTCACGACTTTTGCATATGTAAAAAACAAAATGCTTTCACTAAAATGTGTGTTTCCCCCCAAATTTCACATTTTTGTAAGGGTTAATAGCAGAAAATATCCCGCAAAATTTGTAACCCCATCTCTTCTGAGTATGGAGGTACCCCATAAGTTGACCTGAAGTGCACTACGGGCGAACTACAATGCTCAGAATAGAAAGAGTCATATTTGGCTTTTTGAGAGCAAATTTAGGTCGGGGGGCATGTCGCATGTAGGAAGTCCCTATGGTGCCAGAACAGCAAAAAAAAAAAACAACACATGGCATACCATTTTGGAAACTAGACCCCTTGAGGAACGTAACAAGGAATAAAGTGAGCCTTAATACCCCACAGGGGTTTCACGACTTTCGCATATGAAAAAAAAATTAAACATTTTTCACTAAAATGTGTGTTTATGATTAATAGGTTAATAGCAGAAAATACCCCCCACAATTTGTAACCCCATTTCTTCTGAGTATGGAAATACCCCATGTGTGGACGTCAAGTGCCCTGCGGTCGAATAACAATGCTCAGAAGAGGAGGAGCGCCATTGAGCTTTTGAAGAGTGAATTTGTTTGGAATGGTAGTCAGGGGCCATGTGCGTTTACAAAGCCCCCCGTGGTGCCAGAACAGTGGACCCCCCACATGTGACCCCATTTTGGAAACTACACCCCTCACAGCATTTAATAAGGGGTGCATTGAGTATTTACACCCCACTGGCATTTAACAGATCTTTGGAACAGTGGGCTGAGCAAGTGAAAATTTTAATTTTTCATTTTCACGGATCACTGTTCCAAAAATCTGTAAGACACCTGTGGGGCATAAATGCTCACTGCACTCCTTATTACATTACGTGAGGGGTGTAGTTTCCAAAATGGGGTCACATGTTGGGGGGTCCATTGTTCTGTTCTGGCTCTATGGGGGCTTTGTAAACACACATGGCCTTCAATTCGGGACACATTTTCTCTTCAAAATCCCAATGGCGCTCCTTCTGTTCTGAGCATTGTAGTTCGCCCGCCGAGCACTTTACATCCACATTTGGGGTATTTTCTTACTCAGAAGAAATGGGGTTACAAATTTTGGGGGTCTTTTTTCCTATTTTCCCTTGTGAAAATGAAAAATTTAGGGTAACACCAGCATTTTAGCGAAAAACATTTTTTTTTTTCATTTTCCCATCCAACTTTAACGAAAATTTATCAAACACTTGTGGGATGTTAATGCTCACTATACCCCTTGTTACATTCCGTGAGGGGTGTCGTTTCCAAAATGAGGTCACATGTCAGTATTTATTTTTTTTGCGTTTATGTCAGAACCGCTGTAAAATTAGCCACCCCTGTGCAAATCACCAATTTAGGCTTCAAATGTACATAGTGAGCTCTCACTCCTGAGCCTTGTTGTGCGTCCGCAGAGCATTTTACGCCTACATATGGGGTATTTCCGTACTCAGGAGAAATTGCGTTACAAATTTTGGGGGTCTATTTTTCCTTTTACCTCTTGTGAAAATAAAAAGTGAAGGGCAACACCAGCATGTTAGTGTAAAAAAAAATTTTTTTACACTAACAGGCTGGTGTAGACCCCAACTTTTCCTTTTCATAAGGGGTAAAAGGAGAAAAAGCCCCTCAAAATTTGTAGGATAATTTCTCCCGAGTACCGAGATACCCCATATGTGGCCCTAAACTGTTTCCTTGAAATACGACAGGGCTCTGAAGTGAGAGAGTGCCATGCGCATTTGAGGACTAAATTAGGGATTGCATAAAGGTGGACATAGGGGTATTCTATGCCAGTGATTCCCAAATAGGGTGCCTCCAGCTGTTGCTAAACTCTCAGCATGCCTGGACAGTCAGTGGCTTTCCAGAAATGCTGGGAGTTGTTGTTTTGCAACAGCTGGAGGCTACGTTTTGGAAACACTGCTCTAAAATACGTTTTTAATTTTTATTGGGGGGGGCAGTGTAAGGGTGTGTATATGTAGTGTTTTACCTTTTATTATGTGTTAGTGTAGTGTAGTGTAGTGTTTTTAGGGTACATTCACACTGGCGGAGGTTTACAGTGAGTTCCCTGCTAGGAGTTTGCGCTGCGGTGAAAAATTTGCTGCAGCTCATACTTGAAGCAGAAAACTTACTGTAAGCCTGCCCGTATGAATGTACCCTGTACGTTCACATGGGGGGGGGGGGGCAAACCTCCAGCTGTTTCAAAACTACAACTCCCAGCATGTACTGCCAGACCGTGCATGCTGGGAGTTGTACTTTTGCAACAGCTGGAGGCACACTGGTTGGGAAACCTTCAGTTAGGTTCTGTTATCTAACTCAATATTTTCCAACCAGTGTGCCTCCAGCTGTTGCAAAACTACAACTCCCAGCATGTACTGATCACCGAAGGGCATGCTGGGAGATGTAGTTATGCAACAGCTGGAGGGATCGCAACTACAACTCCCAGCATGCTGGGATTTGCAGTTTTGCAACATCTGGAGAGCTACAGTATAGAGACCACTTCAAACTGTGGCCCTCCAGATGCTGCAAAACTACAAATCTCAGCATGCCCAGACAGCAAACAGTTGTGTGGGCATGCTAGGAGTTGTAGTTTTGCAAGATCTGGAGGGCTATAGTTCAGAGACTACCATATAGTGGTCTCAAACTGTAGCCCTCCAGCTGTTGCAAAACTACAACTCCCAGCATGCCCAAACAGCTGTCTGGGCATGCTGGGAGTTGTAGTTTTGCAACATCTGGAGTGCTACAGTATAGAGACCACTATATAGTGGTCTCGGGCTGCAGCGCTCCAGATGTTGCTAGGCAACTTACCGGCTTCCATCAGATCCAGGGAGCTTGCTGCACGACAACGCCGCCCGCCGATCTCCGACGCCGATCGTCGCCCGCAGCCTCCGCAGATCGGTAAGTGGACTCCGGCGCCGGTCCTCTGTCATTTCCCCGTTCTGCCCCGCCTATTGTGGGTGGGCACAATGGGGAAAACGAAAGTTAACCCCCCCGCCCCCGATCTGCTATTGGTGGTCGTGTCCAGACCACGAATAGCAGGGATAGGAGGGGTGGCACCCCTGCCACCTCACTCCTATCTCTTCAGGGGGATTGTGGGTGTCTTAGACACACGCGATCCCCCTTATATTCCGGGTCACCGGGTCACCATAGACCCGTAATGACCCGGAATCGCGCAAATTGCAAGTGTGAATTCACTTGTGATTTGCGCCGATCGCCGACATGGGTGGGTCTGATGACCCCCCTGGGCATTTGCGCGGGGTGCCTGCTGATAGATATCAGCAGTCAACCCCGGTCCGGTACCCGCCCGGCGCGCGGTGGGGACCGAAATTCCCACGGGTGTACAGGTATGCACTTGGTCCTTAAGTACCACGGCGCAAGGGCGTAACATTACGCCTTTGGTCCTTAAGGGGTTAAGGACCAGAGCATTTTTTGCACATCTGACCACTGTCACTTTAAGTATTAACAACTCTGGGATGCTTCTACTTATGAATTTGATTCCAATGTTGTTTTTTCATGACACATTCTTCTTTATTAGTGATAAATTTTGTCAATACTTGCATCATTTATTGGTGAAAAATGCCATAACTTCATGAAATATTTGAAACTTTTAAGCTCTCTGCTTGTGAGGAAAATAGACATAACAAATAAATTATATATTGATTCACATATGCAATATGTCTACTTTATGTTTGCATCATAAAGTTGACATGTTTTTACTTTTGGAAGACATCAGAAGGCTTCAAAGTTCAGCAGCAATTTCCAATTTTTCACAACATTTTCAAAATCTGAATTTTTCAGGGACCAGTTCAGTTTTGAAGTGGATTTGAGGGGTCTTCATATTGGAAACACCCCATAAATGACCACATTATAAAATCTGCACCCCTCAAAGTATTCAAAATGATATTCAGAATGTTTGTTAACCTTAAAGGAGTACTCTGAGGCAAAACTATTAAGCACCATTATAAAGCTTTCCCTAAGATATATAAGATTGTCAATTACCTCACTAGCGTTCCATGCAGGCATCCATGTTTTTCGGCGAAACCGGAAGTGCAGTCTCTCATAGTGAGTTATGACTTTCGTTCAACACTCACTGTCTGCCCGCGGCCATCTTTAAAACGAAACGTCATATCTCTAAGTTCACTCCCCGCCTAATGCCAGCCCCCACTATTGCGGTGCGGTCCCATATCTGAATATGCATAACCCACCTCGTTTCCCCAGCAGTGATTCGCTGCGTGTAGTAAGCGCCTCTCATTCGTTCCTCCTATCACTGTTCGAGCGGCGTGCCAGCCAACTCCAGGGAACGCTGCTTCTCCGGCACAAAAGCTACAGCTATGTGAGCTGTTAGCTACTTTTGTGCGCCGGCTGCAGCGATTAGGAGGAGCTGATTGGAGGAGGCAGAGTGGGAGGAGATGGCGTAGTGGCAGGGGGTGGGTAAAGCAACAAGGGGAGGCAGCAAGGGGCGTTATACATTATAATTTCAGGGGTGTGGAACAGGAGTAAAGGAGGTCTTGCGAACGGAAGATGTGTAGTAAGCATGATGGGAAAACGTCATTCCTGACGTCACGGCCATGCTTACAGTACCCGGAAGTAAGCGAAATTACCGGGGAGAATTACAGGAGAACGGCTGGACCGATTTGGGCGACCAGGACCTCTAATGAAAGGTATTCCAAGACACTTCACTATGGTGTCAGATTTGTGGGTATCAGAGTACTCCTTTAAGGTGTTTAACAGGAATAGCAGCAAAGTGAAGGAGAAAATTCTAAATCTCAATTTTTTACTCTAACATGTTCTTGTAGACCCAGTTTTTGAAATTTTACAAGGGGTAAAAGGAGAAAATGCCCTCAGAATTGTGTAACCCAATTTCTCTCGAGTAAGGAAATTTCTCATATGTGAACGTAAAGTGCTCATTAAAGAGTGAATTTTGCTGAAATGGTTTTTAGGGGGCATGTCGCATTTAGGAAGCCCCAATGGTTCCATAATAGCAAAAAAAAAAAAAAACACATGGCATATTATTTTGGAAACTACACCACTCAGGGCACGTAACAAGGGGTACAGTGAGCCTTAACACCCCACAAGTGTTTGATGACTTTTCGTTAAGTTCGGATGTGTACATGAATTTTTTTTGTCTTTCACTAAAATGCAGTTTTTTCCCAAAATTTACAATTTTTACAAGAGGTAATAGGAGAAAATGCCCCACAAAATGTGTAACCCCATTTCTTCTGAATATGGAAATGCCCCATGTGTGGATGTAAAGTGCTCTGCGGGCGAACTACAATGCTCAGAAGAAAAGGAGCTTTTGGAGAGATAATTTTTTGGAATGGAAGTCTGAGGCCATGTGCGTTTACAAAGCCCCCATGCTACCAGAACAGTGGACCCCCCCCCCCCACACACACACACACGTGACCCCATTTTGGAAACTACACCCCTCACGGAATTTAATAAGGGGTTCAGTGAGCATTTACACCCACTGGTGTTTGATAGACTATTGGAACAGTGGGCTGTGCAAATTTAAATTTACATTTTTCATTTTCATGGACCACTGTTCCAAAATGCTCACTGCACCCCTTATTACATTCCGTGAGGGTTGTAGTTCCAAAAAAGGGTCACATGTGGGGGGTTCCACCATTTTGGCACCATGGGGGCTTTCTAAACGCACATGGCCTTCAATTCCAGCCAAATTCTCTCTCCAAAAGCCCAATGACGCTCCTTCTGTTCTGAGCAGTGGCGTCGCTAGGATGGGGGCAGAGGGGGCCATGCCCCCCCCCCTAGATCAGGCCGTGCCCCCCCATTTTAAAATAAATAGGGATGTCCCGATACTAGTATCGGGGCCAGTGGCGCACTGACCGGCTGGGTAAAGAGCCCGCTGCAGCTGCTGAGGATATCCCTGCGCTGCTCCTGGTCTGCGTATCATTAGCAGAGACAGGCAGAGCAGGGATGAAGGTACCTGATGATGGCTCCGCCCCCAGCACAGGCGAGGACGGGGGGCCGAGAGCTGACAGGCCTCCGGAACACAGAGCAGTTTCATGTGAGGTGAGTGATGTCCCGTGTCCTCCCTCTCTCCCCCCTGATCAGCAGTATATCATGGGGCTGGGTCATGTGTATAGTAGCAGTCCAGTGGGGTCATTTTCCCTCCTTCAGTGTCCACAGGTCACATTATCAGAACAATTTTTAGGAAAAACTGCAGCAAAAATGTGCGGTTTTACCGCAATTTTACGTAAATCGCTGTAAAACTGCCCAATTTTTGCCGCGATTTTTCCATAAATTGTTCTGGTAATGTGACCTGTTGGAGACCTGTGGACACTGGAGGAGGGAAAGTGACCCCTCTGGAAGGACAACATGTGAACACACTGCTAGTTTATCATTAACTCCTTAAGGGTACATTCACATGTACAGGATCTGCTGCATATTTTTGCTGCATATTTTGTGCAGCTGATTTTGCAACCCATTAGCTTCAATAGGTAGCAAAATCAGCTGAAGAAAATATACAGCAGATCCTGTACGTGTGAACGTACCCTAAGGGCTCATTCAGGGGTGGATCCCCCGACAATGGACTCTACAGTGCTGCCTCCATCTGTGCCTGCTCATAACAGCAATCCTCTGCTACGAGCAGACACGCTTTTGATGTGTATACTCGCGCACATCATGGCCTCTCCTCCTGCTCTCTGAGCTAGGCCGAGAGCAGCCGCGATGTGTGCGAGTATACACATCAAAGCGTGTCTGCTCGTAGCAGAGGATTGCCGTTATGAGCAGGCACAGATGGAGGCAGCACTGTAGGGTCCATTGTCGGGGGATCCACAGCGTAAAATATGCTGGGGATCCATCTGTGTAAATGAGACCTAAGGACACAAGGCGTATGTGTACGCACAGTGCCTGCTCCCACTGTGTTGTATAAATCATTAGCCAGAACCCTCAGCTAATGCCAGACATCACCAATCAGGCTGATGTTTGACATTAACACTTTAGATGCTGCTATTAAAGTTGATGGTAGTGTCCAAAGGTTTTAACCCCTTAAGGACATAGCATTTTTACGTTTTTGCACTTTTGTTTTTTCCCCACCTTTTAAAAATATAACCCTTTCAATTTCGCACCTAAAAATCCATATGATGGCTTATTTTTTGCGCCACCAATTCTACTTTGTAGTGACATCAGTCATTTTACCCAAAAATCTACGGCAAAAACGGAAAAAAAAAATCATTGTGCAACAAGAATGTATGAAGATTTTAAATAATAAAAAAAAAATGTTTTTTAATTAAACATGTTCTGCACAGTTTGCGTGTATTTATTTATGATATATAAATATATATATATATATATATATATATACACACACACGTTTTAAAATTGCCCCCCCACTTTTGTCACTGGCCTCCCCATGTGCCCCCCCTAAATATGAATGCTGGAGACGCCACTGCTTCTGAGCCCTGTAGTGCGCCAGCAGAGCATTTTACATCCACACATAAGGAATTTATATACTCAGAAGAAATGGTGTTACCATTTGATTTTCCTATTACACCTTGTGAAAATAAAAAAATTGGGATAACACCAGCATTTTAGCGAAAAAATAAAAAAAAATCATTTTCCACGAAAATTCTTCAAACACCTGTGGGTAGTTAAGACTACGCTAGTGATTCCCAAACAGGGTGACTCCAGCTGTTGCAAAACTCCCAGCATGCCTGGACAGTCAATGGCTGTCCGGCAATACTGGAAGTTGTTGTTTTGTAACAGCTGGAGGCTCCGTTTTGGAAACAGTGCCGTACCAGATGTTTTTCACTTTTATTTGGGGGGGGAGGGGATAACTGTGTAGGGGTATGTGTATATGTTGTGTTTTACTCTTTATCATGTGTTAGTGTAGTGTAGTGTTTTTAGGTTACATTAACACGGGCGGGGGTTCACAGCGAGTTTCAGCTGCAGTGGAACTGCATGCTGGTGGGTTGTAGTTATGGAACAGCTGGAGGCACACTGGTTGCAAAATACTGAGAGTTTGTTACTTAACTCAGTGTTTCCCAACCAGTGTGCCACCAGCTGTTGCAAAACTACAACTCCCAGCATGCATGGTTTGTCAGTGCATCCTGGGAGTTATAGTTTTGCAACAGCTGGAGGCACACAGGTTGGGAAACACTGAGTTAGGAAACAGACAATGTTTCCCAACCAGTGTGCCTCCAGTTGTTGCAAAACTACAACTCCCAGCATGCCCAGACAGCCAAAGGGCATGTTGGGAATTGTAGCTTTGCAACAACTGGAGGAGAACAGTTTGTAGTGTGTAGTGGTGTCCAAACTGTTGCTCTTCAGATGTTGCAAAACTTTGACTCCAAGCATGCCCAGACTGTCTGGGCATGCTGGGAGTTGTAGTTTTGCAACATCTGGAAGAGCACAGATTGGAGACCACTGCACAGTTGTCTCCAAACTGTGGCCCTCCAGATGTTGCAAAACTACAACTCCCAGCATTTCTGGACAGCAAAAGCCGGCTGTCTGGGCATGCTGGGAGTTATAGTTTTGAAACTCCTAGAAGCAGCAGTGAAGATCACTTTACTGCTGCCTCTGATGCCGCTGCCTCCTCCACTTGCCTGCCGCTGCTGCCTCCTCTACTTGCCTGCTGCAGGTGCCTCCTCCAATTGCCTGCTGCCGATCCCCGGTCCCCGCTGCCTGCGCCAGTCCTTGGTATGTCCCTCTCATCTTCCCCTGCTCTGCCTGGACTTCTAGGGCTAGGCGAAGTACGGGAAATTAATTTTAACTCCCCCCCCCCACCACCACCCAGTCAGCTGTGTGGTGTCCCAGTACCGTACATCGTACCATACCTTGTGTGCTAAGTCCCCAAAGTCAGAGTTCCTGCGTACCGGTAGGATCCTCCTAGTGGGATAACCCCTTGTCACCTCTTCCTTCTTTAATGTTATGTGTTTGATGTATATAATTTGTATACAATATAGATATGTATAGTGCTTACATGACCTTAGGTCACAAGACTATTAAGCCTACTGTTAGGTTGAGCTTAAGGACCTTCCAGGTCACCTGAGTGGGTCACATGATGTACCACAATGCTTTGTGAAAGGACTGACAGTTGGTGGGAACCAATAAGCTATGAGTCTGCCCCCTTGCCATATAAGGGCGCTGTTACCCAATCCTCGCTCTCTTGGGTTCTGGTGTGGAGAGAGAGAGAAGCTCCGTGCATACCTGCAAGACAAATCTAGGCCTGGAGCCTGCTAACATCAGCCGAATACAAAACCGTGAGTTCAACTAAACTCAATCCTAAATCTACGTGACTACTGAACCTAAAACCAAACCCTAAATTCATTGGAACAGCGTAAAGCAAGCCTCAGAGCTTATTTCCCTACAAGGTCCCAACCAACTGTGAAAAACCTAAAGTCTGGTCCTCTGTAAAGACTGTTACTCCTGTTGACCTGCATAAAAGTTGCAGTAAAGTTATTTCCAGTTTACTAAACCTCCGGTTGTGGACAATCCTTTGTTCCTCCCTATCGTTCCTGGGCCGGGTGGCGGTAGGATATATATATATATATAAGGAGGAAGAACCCTCACCGTGGCATCACGACAGTTAAGGGTTAATCCAACACCCTTTCATCACTGCACAGCTACACCCTACCTACCCTACATCCCCACAAGCTCACCACAGCTGAGACACTGTTATTGATCCACAGGGACCAATCACAGTGATCGCTGACCAGGACCATTCACAGATGGTCCTGGGGGGCTTGCATGTGTCTTCCTTACACATGCTTTTAGCTTGTTTCTTATCTTAAGTATCCACCCAAACAAATATCATGTCATCCAATGATGACTGGGTGGGTGTGAGTATGGAGATCAGGATCTAGTTACATGACATGACAGCTAAACATTATTTCACTGTAAAAGCTATATAGATATAAATGTCATTTGACTATGTTATGGCCACTATAATCCTCTGTACAATCATTTAACATTGTCTTTTATAATAATAATAATAATAATCTTTTATAATCCAGTATAATAATTATGGATTACTTACACAGCCAACTCAAATAGATGATTTTGGATTATGGATTACCCTCTCAGCCATCTCAAATGGATGATTTGAGATAGACAAATTCACAATAGACCAATAAAACCCAAGTGTTATCTACACACAAATGTATCCAGACTATATGTTGAGTCCCAACATATAAGTCAGTACTATAGTATTATAATATGATTATATAGCATAGCAATACTAATAGATACAAACTATAAGAAAGTATAAGAAATATATCTGTTTACCATATTCTCTTTATATTTACACATTCCAGTGCAAGTTGGTATGAGACACATTCAGACTACGCAGTGTGCACAGAGCAGATTGGAGCCGTAAAACGATATACAATGAGTTTCAGCTCAAACCTGTTCATTCATGTTCTTCTTTCAAACATGGTGGCTCCATTGTTCTGTTTATCCTATCTAATCCATTTTCTATTTACTTCAAACATTCTACACATTATGGCCATGTTTTGACTTTTCTATGGCCTGGTGAATTAAGGTGAATCATTTTGATTAAGATGGAATTCTGCCACTATCTTGTACATCTCATATCAGAACTCATAGCAGCACCCTTGTAAGAAGTAGCAGCCCTCCTGTAGGTAGTATCAGACTCGTTTGACATATCAGCCATCTATAGGAGTTGTACCCCTGTAGGTGATTGCAGCATCTCTGCCTCTCTGTAGGTTGTAGCAGCCCCCCCCCCCTGTAATTTCTACAGCCACCCTCTTCTAGGTATAAGCAGTCCCCCAGTAGATTGTAGCAGCCCCCTTCTAGCATTTTTCAGCTCCGGCGGGAGTTTGTAAAAGCTCCCTGTATAAAGTAGCAGCCTCTAGGTGACAGCAGCCCATTGTAGGGGATAGCAGCCTCCCCATAGGTTGTAGCAGAGCCCTCCTGTAGCTAGTAGCAGCTCCCTTTTGTGGTAGCAGGCCCCTGTAGGTTGTAGGAGCCAATCCTTCCAGGTAGAAGCACCTCCCCCCCTGTAGGTTATAGCAGCCCCCTTTTTGGTTCTACAGGATGGGTAGCTGGGAGCTACAAAACCATAATGGTATAAACCATAATGTCCTGCTTATGGTCCTAGCAGTTGGCAGTAGTATTAGTATGTCAGTGGTATTACAAAGATTTTTGGAAGACTTGACATTAATATACAGTTTCTCCAGAGCACAACTTTAGTATATGTAAATAAAAAAAATAATAAAATAAATATAGAATTGCAATAAAGGGCACAACTTAAGTATATGTTAATTGAAAATAAAACATTGCAAATAGACAATATGGAAAAGGGACTTACCAAACTTCTCTATTAGTAGGCAGAGTTACTATGAATGGGATAGATCAGATTGAGAGGTAAGGCAAAGTAAAATTTTATAGGTAGAGTGTGGTTAGTAGGTAAATGGCTGGTGACATGAGTGAAGGAAGATTAAGGGTAGGTGGGTTGGGAGGGACTATAGCGGGAGGTGGACTTGGAATGGGACAAGAGTGGGCATGGGAGGCTGAATTACCTGGCGGCGATTCTGTGTGCAGCGGCGCATGGCATGGTATGTGGGTAGTGAAGGGAAACTAATTGGGGGGGGGGGTGGAAGAACGGATGGGAGTATAAAGTGGTACCGAGACCTCTAGTGTGTATGCAAAATATGGCAGAGGGCTTCTGGTCAGGCATATGCAGACATTTAGAGTTCAATGCAGTTGTTCATGTCATCTGGATGCAGGTAGCGCATTTTAAAAATCCAATATGCTTCTCTTTTTGTTCAGGGTGAGGGATCGGTTGAAAGTATCATGAGGAACCTGTTCAATTGGGGTGATTTTGATTGAAGAGAAATCATTATTGTGTTCTTCTGTGATATGACGTGAGACACTCTGTTTCAGATAGCCTTTTGTGCAGTTATATCGGTGGCTATTAAGGCGTTTCCATAACATCTGTGTGATCCTGCTGATGTATTGAATGCCGCAAATGCATTCGATAAGGTAAATGACAAAGTTTGAATTGCAACTCAAACGCAATTTGATCGGAAAAGTTGCAGACATCGCTCTGGAGGTAAAGGTGGAGATATTATGTGTGATATTCATGCAGCACAGACATCCCGTTTGTCTGCATTTGTAAGAGCCTGGTGTTAGGGGTGCAAAAGTTTGCTGATGTGGGGTTACCGGGATTGGTGGGTATAATCTTTTTCAGAATCGGATCCTGTAGGAGGATGGGCCAATTTTTCTTGAATATAACAAGGATTTGACAGTGAGATTGGTTATATGTGGTTATGAAATTGGTAGAAAATTCAGTTGTTTTGGTAGTGGTAGTGTTTTCCGGTCTACTGTTGCTGTTGGTATCAGAGGATGTTGGAAGCAGTGATACTTGGCTGCAAGATAGGTTGCGGGTGAAGGCGTCTTTGAGGAGAGTAGTGGGATAATTCTTCTGTTTGAAACATTCTTGTAATATTTTTGATTGGGTTTTGTAGTCATCTATTTGAGTGCAGTTCCTCCTTATCCTGTGGTATTGACTGAAAGGGATGTTTCTAAGCCATTTTTTGTAATGTGCACTTTTAAAGTCTTGGAAACTGTTCGTATCTACCTCTTTGAAGTGTGTAAATGTGATAATTTTGTTGTCCTGGTGGCTCACTGTAAGATCCAAAAAGACAGTGGATTCATGGCTGGAGTTTGGGCTGAACTCCAGACCCCAGTGGTTTTTATTTAGATGTTTAATGAACAGTTCGGCACGTTTCGATCCTCCTGTTCAAAGGATGAATAAATCGTCTATCTAACGTTTGTAGTAAAGGATGTTGGCATAGTGTTCTGTGGATCCATAGATATATTCATGTTCAAAACCTCCCATGAAAAGGTTGGCGTAGCTGGGGGCCACACGGGTCCCCATCGCCGTGCCACATTTCTGATGGTACAGAGTGTCGTTGAGGCTGAATACGTTATGAATCAGGATGAATTCCAGACCCTCAAGTAGGAAGTTGATTTGTTTTTCTTCAAGGTTCATTTTTGTGTAGAAAATGAGCTGTGGTTTTCAGACCAAGTTCATGGCGGATGTTGGAGTAAAGTAAGGTTACATCGAGGGTGAGAAACATGAATTGAGGTTCCCAATTAATTTCCATAAGGTCCCGGATAAGGCTAGCTGAGTCTTTTAAATATGAAGGAACAGTAATGACAATGGTCTGCAGATATAAATCTATGAAGTGTGACAGTTGACTGGTGAGTGATCCAATTCCTGAAATTATAGGTCTTCATTGTGGGTTACTGAGGTCTTTGTGTATTTTGGGCAAATTATAAAAGAATGCTAGTTGCGGATTGGAAACTGTGAGGAAGTATTTTTCGTTCTTATTGAGGATGCTTTCTTTGTAGGCTGAGGTTATGAGTTGTGAGTATTCTTGTTGGTATCCTGGAGATGGGTTGGTATCTAGTTTCCTATAGTAAGAGTCATCGTAGTATTCGATTGTCTTCTTTTAGGTAGTCGGTCCTGTCTTGGACTACTCCGCACTACGTATTACCAAGTTACGATTTTCTTTCAGCGATTTCAGTGCTTGGCTGCCTTCTTTGGATATGTTGTTGTTCTTCAGTTTGTGTGATGCCAGCATGGGTAGGCTGGTAATCTCATCTAAGACGATAATATAAAAGGTATGGACATTATGTCCCTTGTGATGATGTGGGTAGAAGTTTGATTTTCCCTTTACATCTTGGTGTATATATGGGTCAAGAAGTAAATCTGCCGAAGGTAAGGGGAGTACGTTCTTGGTTTTCTCGATTTCTAAATGCCTTTTCAATGTAAGTTTCCGGATAAAAGCATTTAGATCTACAAACACATCAAAATCATTAATCGATTGTGTCGGGCATAAAGACAGTCCTTTCGCTAGAAGAGAATGTTCGGCTTTGGAAAGTTGATGTTTGGAAAGGTTGAAGATTTTAATTATTTCACTTTGTTTTTCTTTGGTGTCTGTGTGTTTGGATTGACATTGCGACTTCCTCTTTTTTCCTCCTCTGGTCTTTCTTTTCTTTTTGTTGTTGGTTATTTCATTATGGGTGTGCCTGTCAATGTCGGTTGAAAGTATTTGGTCATCTTGTTGGATTGTTTGGTTTCGGTATCCGGTGTGAGGGGTGGGGGTTGTCTGGGTGGGGGAAATCCGTGGGGAAACCAGTTCATCAGGTGAGTTGATAACTGGTAGTTGCCAATCTGCCGTGTGTTGTAGATTACTCATAGAGATGTTTCATGTTACTCATTGAGATATTCACTGTGAGACCATCTGATATACGTATACTATGATATTTATTTTTGTTGCATATGTCACTTTATGGTGAGCTCCAGTGGTACAGGTCAGGCGGGGGCATAGTGTACCTGCACACTTCCATTATTGTTGGTTAGAACGCCATACTCTTCAGCCCTTGTTCAGATGAGACATATACCATGTCTCATCTATGTGGTGTGGCCCAGTATGGGCCTTTTTAAGTGCTTTTAATTTCTCAGTGTCTGTCATTTTTTCCGTTTTTTGCTGTGTAATTTATGTGCTCCAAATAAAGATTGTTATTTTCGTTAAAATTGAATAATTTGGTGTGCCTCCATTTGTACATTATCTCTGTTTTTTTTGTTGGTGTGTTGTAGATTGGGTATGATGGTGATATCGTCACCATTGTACTGATCAAAGGGAGAATCCGTTTGGTCAGGTGTGAAATTGAGAGAGTATGTGGGAGGAGGAGTATGTTCATATACTGAAATGGTAGAGTTCATGAGTTCCATTGGTGAACTTGTCCCATTGGATTTGGGAATACCGAAGTGGGTAGTGTCCCCTGGATGTGTATTCCCTACTTCTACCCGGAGGTCTTTCTGCGTAGTGGATCGGGGGTGTTCTCTCTGTGGTTTTGGTGAGAGTCCAGTTTTCTTTTCATTGTTCAGATTGGAATTCCAGAATGTTCTCCCACCGTTCACATGCTTGAAGTGACGGGGTTTATCTGTGTTGTTGTGCTGTGGATGGTCAGCTAGAGGGGTGGCCTGGGTAGATGGACCCGATTTCGTAGTTGACTCCCGTGTGGATTCTGGGGGCGTTGGATCTGTAGTTGGATATCTCTTTCCTCCTTTTTTCCTGTCTGCCGGACGGAGACAATTGGTGGAGTAATCCAATCTATCGCATTTAAGTTTTGTAGACTTGGTTTCAGTTAGTTCCTTTTCAAAGTTTTTAATTTTGGCTTGGATCCTGTTGTGTGTAGTTTGGAATTCTGGATGTTGGGCGAATTGTTCCAATGTCGACAGGATGGTGTTGATTTTGATGTTGAATTCTTCGCAAACCTTCAGGCATTTATGGATGAGTTTGTCCATCATCAGGAAGGAGCAGTGTATCATCAGCTTTTCCCACTCTGTTGTGAAAGTGATATCTTCTGGAAAAGCTGATGTAAAGGGGAGTCCTCGGGGGCTTATGTTTTCATTCTGATATATCTTAAGGAAAATGGTGTCCAGATCGGAGATTGCTTCTGATCTCATGGAGTTTTCCAGAGTCTGGAACAGTTTGAACATTTGCTCAGTTTCTTGTAGTGTTGGAAGGTATTTGGTGTGTGGTGGGGTATATATAAAGTTGCTGGTATATAGTTGTACCAGTTCATCTCTCTTGGTGTATCTGGATGTGATATATTCCATTATTTGCGGGGACAAAAAATTAGGGTGCTGCCTCCCTCTAACTCCTGTTAGGGAGTATATAACCCACCAGCCTTATAGGTTGGTGGCCAGGATTTGTGGAAAGTAGGGCAAAAAATGGGGGGTGCTCCCAGAGTAAAGTAGAATGTAGAATCTTGTGCCAGATTTTGCTTGTAGCAAATTTTACCCTTAAATTACAGTTTCTTTTAACCATTTAAGACTATGCACACATCTGTCTCACTCCACACTGCATATCCACTGTACCTCAACTCCCCACTCTATCTCTTTATTATACTCTCAATTTTACTATCTTCTAGCATTGTACTTTGCTAAATATTGTAAAAGACATACACTGGTAGAGCGATTTCAAATTGTGTTCGATTGATGTAGATAGCCTGTACACCCGCATCCCGCACGATGCGGGTGTACAGGCTATAAAGGAGTACTTACAGTCAACAGAAATATCGACAGACCACAGCAATTTTATGACAGAAGGGCTACAATTTGTGCTTACTAACAATACATTCAAACATTTCGATCAGCGGTATAGGCAGGAGACCAGGACCAAGATGGGAATCCCGGTCTCCTGCACATATGCTAATCTATTTTTGGCAATTTTCGAAGACAAGTACATTTATACCTCAAATAACCCATTTCTACAATATGTCAAAATCTACGCAAGATATGTGGATGACATATTGGTGATATGGGCAGGAACACAACAGCAATTCATTGAGTTTGTAGAACACCTAAATAGTATAAATACAGTAAATATGACTTTTTCCTACCAATATGGGGGGAAACATACTAGAAATTAACAGTAAAAAATAACACACTTACTACGGAGGGATACAGGAAGGAAGTTGGCTGGCACACTATATTCCACTTCAATAGCTCACATCATGAAAAAGTTAAAAAGGGAATACCGTATGGACGATTTTTAAGATTAAAAAGAAACAACACTACAGAGGAAATGTATCAAAAACAGGCAGGTGAATTAGAATTGAGGCTAAAAAATAGGGCATATCCAGAAGAGTTAATTAGATCAGGGAGAAAGAGAGCCGATAAATTAAATAGACATGACTTGTTACAGGTAAAAAGAAAAAATACCCAAGAGAAAAGGTTCACATTTGTTTTTGAGAATACACCCTTGAATCGCACTATAGAGATGGCTATAAGGAGAAATTGGTATGTCCTAGAGACAGATGAAGAAATTCAACAGATAGCAACAAGGAAACCTATAATAACATATAGGAAAAATAGGACAATAGGAGATAAATTGAAAAAAAAAAGATGAGATGAGTAATAGAAATAATTTAAAAAAAAACACATGGTTGGGGGATTTGATACCGCAAGGTAACTATAACTGTAAAAACTGTAACTTTTGTAAATATCTCATGACAACACAAAATGTAC
Source organism: Hyla sarda (assembly GCF_029499605.1). NCBI lineage: Eukaryota > Metazoa > Chordata > Amphibia > Anura > Hylidae > Hyla > Hyla sarda. The sequence goes on along the minus strand of NC_079190.1, from coordinate 312,167,882 downwards.
GAATAGGTCCGGTACATCATACAGTAAAGTAATTAAAGGGGTACTCTGGTGAAAACCTTTTTTCTTTTAAATCAACTGGTGCCAGAAAGTTAAACATATTTGTAAATTGCTTCTATTAAAAAAATCTTAATCCTTCCAGTACTTATTAGCTGCTGAATGCTACAGAGGAAATTCCTTTCTTTTTGGAACACTGATGACATCACAAGCACAGTGCTCTCTGCTGACATCTCTGTCCATTTTAGCAACCGTGCATAGCAGATGTATGCAAAGGGCAGCATGGTGGCTCAGTGGTTAGCCTTGGGTTCAAATCCCACTAAAGACAACAATAAATAAAGAGTTATTATTATTATTATTATAATGACGTCAGCAAAGAGCACTGTGCTTGGGATGTCATCAGAGAGAATTCTAAAAAGAAAAGAATTTCCTCTGTAGTATTCAGCAGCTAATAAGTACAGAAAGGATTAATATTTTTTTAATAGAAGTAATTTACAAATCTGTTTAACTTTCTGGCACCAGTTGATTTTAAAGAAAAAAGGTTTTCACCGGAGTACCCCTTTAAGGACTGAGCCCTTTTTCGCAATTCTGACCACCGTCGCTTTACGAATTAATAACGCAAAAACGCTTTTACCGAATATTCTGATTCTGACACAGTTTTTTCGTGACATATTCTACTTTATTTTGGTGGTAAATTTTCGGTGTTACTTGCATCCTTTTTTGGTGAAAAATCCCAAAATTTCATGAAAATTTTGAAAATTTTGCATTTTTCTAACTTTGAAGCTCTCTACTTGTAAGTAAAATGGATATTCCCAATAAATTGTATTTTTATTCACAAATACAATATGTCCACTTTATGTTGGCATCATAAAATGGACATATTTTTGCTTTTTGAAAAAATTAGAGGGCTTCAAAGTAGAGCAGCAATTTTCAAAAATTTCATGAAAATTGCTAAATCTGAAGGGACAGATGTTACAGAACTACAACTCCCAGCATGCCTGGGCAGTCCAGGCATGCTGAGAGTTGTAGTTTGGCAACATCTGGAGGGCTACCGTTTGGGCACCACTGTAACAGTGGTCTCCAAACTGTGACCCTCCAGATGTTGCAAAACTACAACTCCCAGCATGCCCAGACAGCCTTTGGCTGTCTGGGCATGCTGGGAGTGGCAGCTTGGCCTTCCTAGTGGTTGCCACAGTAAAGATCCCTTTACTTTCACTTTCAATTACCCAAACCCCTCCCCCCCCCCACCATCGCCTCCCTACCTGAGCCAGGATCCAGCAGTCTCCAGCAAAGATCCAGCAAAATACCCAAGAGAAAAGGTTCACATTTGTTTTTGAGAATACACCCTTGAATCGCACTATAGAGATGGCTGTAAGGAGAAATTGATATGTCCTAGAGGCAGATGAAGAAATTAAACAGATAGCAACAAGGAAACCTATAATAACATATAGGAAAAATAGGACAATAGGAGATAAATTGAAGAAAAAAGATGAGATGAGTAATAAAAATGATTTTACAAAAACACATGGTTGGGGGATTTGATACCGCAAGGTAACTATAACTGTAAAAACTAACTTTTGTAAATATCTCATGACAACCCAAAATGTACGAATAGGTCCGGTACATCATACAGTAAAGTTGAACTTGATGGACATATGTCTTTTTTCGACCGTACTAACTATGAAAGGGGTACTCCGGTGAAAACCTTTTTTCTTTTAAATCAACTGGTGCCAGAAAGTTAAACATATTTGTAAATTGCTTCTATTAAAAAATCTTAATCCTTCCAGTACTTATTAGCTGCTGAATGCTACAGAGGAAATTCCTTTCTCTTTGGAACACTGATGACATCACGAGCACAGTGCTCTCTGCTGACATCTCTGTCCATTTTAGCAACCGTGCATAGCAGATGTATGCTAAGGGCAGCATGGTGGCTCAGTAGTTAGCACTTTTTTCTAACTTTGAAGCTTTCTACTTGTAAAGAAAATGGATATTCCCAATAAATTTTATTTTTATTCACAAAAACAATATGTCCACTTTATGTTGGCATCATAAAATGGACATATTTTACGTTTTTGAAAAAATTAGAGGGCTTCAAAGTAGAGCAGCAATTTTCAAGAATTTCATGAAAATTGCTAAATCTGAAGGGACAGATGTTACAGAACTACAACTCCCAGCATGCCTGGGCGGACTGCCTGGACTAGGCATGCTGAGAGTTGTAGTTTGGCAACATCTGGAGGGCTACCGTTTGGGCACCACTGTAACAGTGGTCTCCAAACTGTGACCCTCCAGATGTTGCAAAACTTTAACTCCTAGCATGCCCAGACAGCCTTTGGCTGTCTGGGCATGCTGGGAGTAGCAGTTTGGCCTTCCTAGTGATTGCCACAGTGAAGATCACTTTACTTTCACTTTCAATTAACCCCCCCCCCACCGTTGCTTCCCTACCTGAGCCAGGATCCAGCAGTCTCCAGCAAAGATCGGGGGGTCCCCAGGCCACATGGGAACATGGACAGAAGATGGAGGCCGGGTACCTACCCGGCCTCCATCTTCTGTCCATGTTCCCCTCAACATCCAGGGGTGGGCATGGCAACCCACTGTCCTGCTCTGCCATTGGTCAGAATCAGTTCTGACCAATGGCAGGGGATAGGAGGAGATCGCAGCACTGCGACCTCACTCCTAGCCCTCAGGATGATCGGGGCTGTCACTGACAACTCCAATCATCCCTATTTTCCGGGCGATTGGGTCACCAGAGACCCGATCAGCCCGGAATAGCAGAAAATCGCATGTCTGAATTGACATGCGATTTTCTGCGATCGCCGACATGGGGGGGTACTCAGGAACCCCCTGGGCGATGTGCCGGGATGCCTGCTGAATGATTTCAGCAGGCATTACGGTTCGGTCCCCAACCGGCTAGTGGCGGGGACCGGAATTCCCACAGGTGTATGCATACGCCCCATGTCCTTAAGGACTCGTTAAAGGGGTACTGAACAGGTGGAAAAGGGGTACTCCGGTGGAAAACTTTTTTTTTTTTTTTTAATCAGCTGATGCCAGAAAGTTAAACAGATTTGTAAATTACTTCTATGAAAAAATCTTAATCCTTCCAGTACTTATTAGTGGCTGTATACTACAGAGGAAATTATTTTCTTTTTTATTTCTTTTCTATCACGACCACAGTGCTCTCTGCTGACACGTGTCAGGGACTGTCCAGAGCAGTAGAAAATCCCCATAGCAAACATATGTTGCTCTGAACAGTTCCTAAAATGGACAGAGGTGTCTGCAGAGAGCACTGTGGTTAGATTTAAAAGAAATTTAAAAAGAAAAAAATTTCCGCTGTAGTCTACAGCAGCTAATAAGTACTGGAAGGATTAAGATTCTTTAATAGAATGTGTTTAATTTTCTGGCACCAGTTGATAAAAAAAAATAAGTTTTCCTTCGGAGTACCCCTTTAAAAAAATCTCATGATTTCCCATGATTTTCAGGAAAACAAGTATTCATTTTAAGCTTTCTCCAATTCGACTAGGCTAACATGATTATGGAAAAAGCATGAAATCACATGGAACACATGGCCTGTTGACACCCAAAGGAAGCAGAAAGCAAAGGGGGAGGTGAAATGATGTCAGGGTCTCCAACATATGACATGATAACCCAGATTATCATATGATTTGCTGGCTTGTGTATCAATCATCTCCAAAGGTCAATAGGAGACAGCAAGAGGGTAAGGACATTTAAACAGTTTTAAGGGAAGACAGTTTTAAGGGCTGAGAGAGACAGACAGAGATAGTGTGTGTGAACAGGAACCTGAATCTTGCAGAATCCCAAAAGCCTTATCCTATCAATAACCTCCTTAGCAGGCTTAGCACAAATCCTGTAGGGGCTATACAAATACAAATCCACAGCAAAATGATCTTTCACTGCTTTGATCTGTGGGCTGATCTAAGGGGAATCTGCTGTTCATCCCAACAGAAGCACTCATGTACTATAAATCCCGGCAAGCCTTTTATAAGGCTTTTTAAAAAAACTGAATAACTACTGAACAGAGCAAAGCTGTTGCTGACCTGTATGATAACAATGCATATTTAAAGCACCATAAACACAGCATAATGCCTTTACTTACATTTTGTACACCTACCAGTTGTAATATAACAATGCAATTAATAGCGTGTACAGTCAACACACTTTAGCCTTGTAAAGCATCTGTATTTATATATTCTTGGTTTTATCATACACATATTATATCTACTTGGTTGTGACATAGCAATTAAAAACATGCATTCAACACATATTAGTCATGTAAATCCACTGTAGGTGTATATTCTTGGTTTTAAATTAAAAAGTGTCCAACAACACGTATTAGCCTTGTATGTGTATATTCTTAGTTTTATCAAACATGCATTATATCTTCCTGGTTGTGACAGAGCATCCAAATTCAATATGTGTACATTTAACATGCATTAGCCTTGTAAAGTGACTGTACATTCATATTCTTCTTTAATCAAACTTGCCTTATACCTACCTGGTTGTAGGATAACAATGCAGTTCAAAGTAGGTTAACGTTGACTAGTAGGTGAGTGAAAAATCACCCCCAAAAAGTTCATACTAACCTCAAAAATATGTCTGGTAAAAGAATTGTTAGATGGGGTAGAGGACAGAAGACCCCTGCCATGTCCTTTTCTAGTAAAAATGTTGGTAGCAGTACCAGCACCAGTACAGGTAGCAGCAACAGCAGCAAGGTGCCTGGTGTAGTAGTAGCAGCCGTGTTGGCCCTTCCAAGTTCTCAATTCCTGTCAGGATAATACAGCTTTTGTGAACTGGGTGAGTTGTTGGTCTTCTGAGGAAGAAGAATAAAAGTCTGATGATATGAGGTTGAGCAGTAGATTTCTCCTTGTCTACAGTCACATGGCACAGTGAAAATGTCTGTCCTAGATGCTCTGTTTTTTTCATCTCTGTGTTTGCTTTCCCCCTACTGCTATGAAGAAGGATAACACTAGCCACAAGGAGAAGTTGTGGGTTACTGTAAGGCATCATGATGGATGTGCTAAAGGGAAACAAGGACACCACAATCACACATTACAAGTACTTACTGAGAGGAGTGGTAGGGGTAATGAAGAAGAGTTTAAGCCTGAGAATGTCAGCAGGGCTGTTGGTCTAAGCAGCTCAGGTGCAGGTGATGGCAACACTGGACCTGGATCTGCAGGCTTGAGAAAAAAATCTTAAAAAACAGGAGCGTAGTCAGGTGGCGATATACTTAGCTCTTTACTGTATCCCAAAAATAGAGAAACATAGCCGCACATCCACCATTTGTATTTTGATCTACCTACTTCTTAGCATACCTTAAAAAAATAACAGGTTGTTAGTATACATTTTGATCAAAAATAACAAACCCACTCTAATGTCAAGGCCACCTAGTCAGAGTGGGCCCCTAACCTAACACTGGTGTAGCGCCGGGCGGCGACCACTGCCTCCGAGTCACCAAGTCCACAGGTGGAAAGACCCAGTGGCAAGGCAGCCCCACTGCTGCCCGACCAAGCCCCTGGCTCTGGGCTGCACCACTCCACAGACAGAGCATCAAAGAAACAATAGCCGCCACAGAGCACCACACCAGTGAGAATACCTACCATTTGCTTCCTACCAAAGGGCTCGGAGAATGTTAGGATGAAACTCTTATGCAGTTTCCTGCTAATTTAAAATGCCTGGGCCAAATGGTGTAGTGGAGTGCAGGCCATGGAAGAAAAGAGAGACTAAATTGTTCAAAAAAATAGAGAAACAGCCGCATATCCACCATTTGTATTTTTATCTACTTGCTTCTCAGCATAATTTAAAAAACTAACAGGTTGTTAGTATACATTTTGACCAAAAAGTACAAGCCCACTCACCACGTCAAGGCCACCTATATCCTGCTGTGTGGTAATTCTTTTCTATGTTACCAGATGCAGGAAAAAGGCACAGTGCAATATCTGCTGATAGAAAGTAAGGCTAGGGTTCCTTTTTTAGGAATTAGGTCTCTACATCAGCAAGGCATGACAAGGCCTGACTACACGTATGCTTAGTCCACCAATGCCTGCTGTCTGGTGGCTACAGCTAACACTACTTCACCATTGCCTGCTGTCCACTGGCTACAATCACAACTGGTTCCCGTTCTGTGCACAATCATGAGGTGCAGAGTGTGGGCCATTTCATGCAGTTGTCGGTGTACATCACAGTGCATGCAGTACAAAATTTGTAAAACTAAATTTTTTAACTTCCTGCTTTCCGCTGGCTACTATCAGTATTAAGTCAAGCTTTCACATTGCTGCTCTTTTTTTCCACCTAGGCCTTGGCCTAAAAAAAATGTAAAAAAACTTACATTTTTAAACCTCCTTCTGTCTGTGGCTACAACAACTCTTATCAGTCTGCCTTCTCCTGCTGTATGCTAGCTACTACGGGTCAGCCACCTCCTACTGTTTGCTGACTACTACTACAAGCCTGAAAACTCTTTCTGTACACCACTCTTTCTGTACACTGGATACTACTATCAGTCAACCACCTCCTTCTGTATGCTGGATACTATGAGTCAGCCACCTTCTGCTGGATAATACCACCAGTCCAATAGTCCGCCATCACCCTTGCAGCTGCTACCTCCAGTCGAGCCTGGGCTTGTAATTTTTTTTTAAACATTTGAAAAACCTTTAAATTTAAACCTCCTTCTGTCTGCTGGATACTACTATGCTTACCAGTCTGCCTGCTCCTGTTTTATGCTGGATACTACCAGTCAGCCACCCCTGCTGTACGCTGGCTAATACAAGTCAGCCACCACCTGCTGTCTGCTGGATACTATAATTCTTACTAGTCTGATGGCTACTGTTGTATGCTGGCTACTACAACCAGCCACCTCTTGCTGTATGCTGGATACTACAGATCCACCACCTCCTGCTGTTCACAGAATACAGTTAACATTAGTTCCCTCTTTGCACAATCATGACGGAGAGGGTGAGTCACTCCATGCAGTTGTTAGTTTGTATTGTAGAATTTTATATATATACTTTAAAAAAATTATTTTTATACAGTGCACACAGATTCTTCTGCGCTGTACACTCAAGTTGGTTCCTGTCCCCACCGGGGCTCACAATCTAAAATCACCTATCAGTATGTTTTAGCAGAGTTATACAGGGCTTAAGAGCTGTTAGGTAGTGTTTTTAAATGAATTTTGGGCCTTATTGCTTTGCCGGTTCACATAAAACTGAGCCGAACCAAACCAACAATTTCAAAAAAAGTTTGAATCCAGCGAGTCAAACTTTTCAAATGATTTCTCATCTCTAATACTAACCCAGCCTGCTTCCTCCCCACTGCTAGTTCCTGAAGTGTTTGTTCTCCAGCGTGCACCTATTCTTTACTAGTTCAGATAAGCTGATTTCTATGTTGTAAATTCTTATAAACCACTGAGTGGGAATTTCCTGCATAAAGAAATATTCTGTCTGGACAACTCCTTCAATTCTGTGAATACCAATGGGTAGTGGATGAGTGAAAAGCAAAGGGGGCAAAGGTTTTCCTCACCAATGGTCAAGAGCCAAAACATCCTGGTCCCTAAAAAAAGGAGGGGACTTGCAACCTATGAAGGGCTATTGGCGATATTCTCTCCACAAAATAATTACATCCAGATGCCCCTACCCACAGTGTAATCATATACACCCCCCAACACACTTAGCTTGGTGATCTCCCACTCCTCCCTGGTGGGCTAGTGATAAAAGTAAAGTAACCCTAGCAGAAGTAGGTGTGTATATTTTAGGGATGCACCGATATATCGGCGGCCGATACATATCGGCCAAAAATAGCTGTTTCGGGGAAATGCCGAAACAACTAAAAATGTGCCGATAATGAGCCACCTCCCCTGCCCACCCACAGCACAAGTTGCAAACACTGCCAGTGGCAGAGGCGCTCGTGGGGGGTGCAGGGGGGGCCGGGCGCAACATCTGGGGGGGGGTCGCGCTCTCTGGGATAGGAATACTTCTTTTTATGTGCCCGGGCCGGCTCCCGTGTGTGGCTGCAGGCGGGGGCCGGCCAGAGCATATAAAACCTAATACTGTATACTAAAAACCAGGGGGCCTCCAGCTGTCGTGAAACTACAACTCCCAGCATGTATTCCTAATCCTATCCCGGACATCCCTGTGTCCCGCAAAAATCTTTTCGGGACATAAGGATGTCCGCCAGTCACTCACCATTCCCCGGCGTCCTCCTGCGATCCTCCTTCGGGCCTTCGCTTCTCCGCCTCTATGGTTGTACGCACGGGACGTCACTGACGTCCCGTGCGTACAACCATAGAGACGCAGGAGGACCGCAGGATCGTCGCAGGAGAACGCACGCCGGCCGGGGCCTGGTAAGTGACCGCGTCATCTTCTTCAGTGTTCCGGTCACCGCTCCCCCGGTCCCGGCACCTACTGCTATGGTCCATAGGCCATAGCAGTAGATGTGACCCCGGGCTGGAGGAGCGGTGACCGGATCACTGTGGGGGCAGGAGTACAGACATACAGCCTCCAGCCATACACTGTATATGGCTGGAAGCTGTATGTCTGTGGGGGAAAGATGCCTACTATTGTGGGGGAGCTGCCTAATATTGTTGGGGGGCAGCTGCCTACAAATGGGGGGGGAGCTGCCTAATATTGTTGGGGGGGAAGCTGCCTAATATTGTTGGGGGGGGAGCTGCCTAATATTGTTGGGGGGAGCTGCCTAATATTGTGGGGGGGGGAGCTGCCTACAAATGCGGGGGAGCTGCCTACAAATGTGGGGGAGCTGCCTAATATTGTGGGGGGAGCTGCCTAATATTGTGGGGGGGAGCTGCCTAATATTGTGGGGGGGAGCTGCCTAATATTGTGGGGGGGAGCTGCCTAATATTGTTGGGGGGGAGCTGCCTAATATTGTGGGGGGGAGCTGCCTACAAATGTGGGGGAGCTGCCTAATATTGTTGGGGGGGAAGCTGCCTAATATTGTTGGGGGGAGCTGCCTAATATTGTTGGGGGGGAGCTGCCTAATATTGTTGGGGGGGGAGCTGCCTATTAATGTGGGGGAGCTGCCTATTAATGTGGGGAAACTCCCGACCTAATGTGGGGGAGCTGGCAATCTAATGTGGGGGAATCTAATGAGCGGAGCGCTGCATTTTACCAGAAGACGGGGAGAAGTCATTTTCGGTTTCCGTATCGGTTTCGGCCGGACATTTTTTTTATTTCGGTTTCGTTTCGGTTCTGAATTTTCCATATCGGTGCACCTCTAGTATATTTGTTTAAATATATAGTCAGTTCTTAGTCTTTTTATAATGAGACTGATATGCCAGTGATACTTACTGATGCTTTAATTTCTATTTTGTCTGAGAGAAACAACTGAGTTGAGAGCTGAAGTTATTGTGGTGTTACAGAAAGTAAGATGACTTCTGAAGTAAGGGTATGGTAAAGAATAGTAGAGGATAAACTGTTTTTGTAAGGCACGAGGTAGCTGCAAGTATTCAAATTGCATGTTAGGGATAGGGAATGCCACAGAGAGATTTTGAAATGAAGTTAGGGCATTCATGGTCTTTTAATACATGCTTATGATCTGTTTTTGTAATAGTTTTAGCATCATCTGGGATAGACTACAATGTAAAGATCTGGTCACCACTGGAACAAGACAAGTCTTTCAGCTGGGAACTAGCTGAAGAGGTAAGGTTCAAGATACGTACATCATCCTTGATTTTGTAATTTCATAATTAGCAAAAGGCAATCTTAAACACTGCCATAATGTGAACTTTTGTATCAATTTATATTGATTCTGTTATTTGGGGAACCTAAGTGTAGAGGTGATGTAAGACAGTAGAAAAAAGGGTCATTCCGAGCCCCCCCCCCCCCCCCCCCCCGAGAATCAGAATCAGTGCCATTCGATCTAGCCTTAATGCAGTTTCTGATATTGTAAGAGATGGGACTGATCTATAATATATCCATATTATAGATCAGTCCCATAGAATAGAAAGAAAATCACCAAAAACTGGCAGACAACAATAAAAACAAATAAATAATGTTAAACCTTTATTATTGCACAGAATAGCATAGAATTACATTCAGGACAACACGTTAAAAAAAATTAAAAATGCTCCATACAGAGCAAAGGGGGCCATGAACCCTTTCCAAATGTTGCCCATCCAATAATGCTGTAAGTAGCTATATCACCGACCCCACAGTCAAATACAGTATAATTATACAGTAAACAAAAAAGTATAAGGCAAAAGCCAGACCCCTAATTTTGATAATAATATACTTTATATATAATACATTTTAATTAAATAATTATAATATATATACAGATACAACACAAGTAATCAAATACATACAGTTTTATGGGGTAAAGAGCACTGCCAGCCAAGAGGCTGAAGGAGCGGATGAAATAAAGTGAATATACACAAAGTGGAGGGCAAACACACAAGGATCTCCATGCGTTACATCACCTGCCTGGTGACTTCCTCAGGAGTGATATGGAAAAAGTGTCCCAAAATACACTTACATACAACTTAATTTCACTCAAATACCTTTCAAATGGGAGAAAAGAGGAGAATACCGATACACAGGCACCATGGGTCTCTATAATCCCAACATCACTTTCCATAATCCCAACATTGTGGGGGTTATTTACTACTGTGTTTCCAATGGTTTTTGTTGGATTTTTTTCCTGAATTTATGCCCAATTTATCCCCCCCCCCCAAAAAAAAAAGGTGTCCACCAAGAGAAAGGGGCATGCCCCTGTCAAAATGGACATGTTCCTGACTTATGTACTTACTTATGTACTACAATATATCTCTAATATAGTTTCATTTTTTTTTAATTAAAACAGTTTATTTTACATTTGGAAACAGGCCACTAGGGGTTTCCCTTCCAGTGGCCAGCTGCAGCCTGCCGTAACGTCACGACTGAATTAGGACCGATGCCGGCCGGGCAATCGGTCCTAATTCAGTCGGACAGGCGGGAGTGAGCGATGTGAACAGACGATGCACGTATTGGCTCGCATGCCTGCCCCGCCTCCCTGCATATGCGCGACGCCAATGCTAAGTCCTGCACCCCACTCCTGCTCACTGCTAAGTCCTGCACTTCCACTGAACTTGGGTACTGTATATACTCGAGTATAAGCCGAGTTTTTCAGCACGATTTTTCATGCTGAAAACGCCCCCCCTCGGCTTATACTCGAGTGAACAAAAAATGTTTCTGGCTTAGCTGTGAGGGGATGGTCCGGTCCGTCCATCTCCACCTGTCAATCCCTTCTCAGTGGTCTTCAACCTGCGGACCTCCAGATGTTGCAAAACTACAACTCCCAGCATGCCGATGGCTGTCCGGGCATGCTGGGAGTTGTGGTTTTGAAACATCTGGAGGTCTGCAGGTTGAAAACCACTGCGGCCTTCATCATCATCCAGACCCCCTTTTTCTTTTCTACTCACCTCCCCTAGTGGGAAGGAAGGGTGAGCTGGTCCGGGCCATCCATCTTCGGTCATCTATGCTGCAGGGACCGTCCGGTGGGGAGGGTTAGTCGTTCCGGGCTGTCCATCTTCACCGGGAGGTCCTCTTCTCTGCTCCAGGCCGGCCCCGGACTAGTGACGTTGCGTTGACGATGACGCACAGGGACGTCCGTGCACAGCAAACGTTCGTGACGTCCCTGTGCATGAACGTCCCTGTGCGGTGATGATGAGGGGGGCGGATGATGACGGGGTGATGATGACGGGGTGATGATGACTGGGTGATAATGACAGGAAGATGATGATGGGGGTGTTAATGATGGGGGTCTGGATGATGAAAGGGGGGGGATGATGACATAGGGGGATGATGTATTTCCCACCCTAGGCTTATAGTCGAGTCAATAACTTTTCCTAGGTTTTTGGGGTGAAATTAGGGGCCTCGGCTTATATTCGGAATGGCTAATACTCGAGTATATACAGTATGTCTTTTTGGGGGGGTGGGGGGAGAGCGGTGGGGATCGGGGGAGTGGGTTGCGCGGCCGTAACAAAGATATTGTTTTCAACACAGGGTGCCTCCAGTTGTTTCACCACTACGACTCCCAGCATGCCCTGAGAGCCAATAGATGACAGGGCAAGCTTGCAGTTGTAGTGGTGAAACAGCTGGAGGCACCCTGTATAGATGAGCGAAGGGCGGAAGTCGGACCCCTGCAGTCATCAGTGAAGTTGTGCCTGCTGGAAAAGTCTGCCTGGTAAGTGAGCACACTACCAGTTAGACAAAGAGGCATTTCTAAGATTATAAAAAAAAAATTAAAGGCAGAAAAGGGGTTAGGGATAGATGGGCAATAGGTAGGGACAGACAAAAAAAATGGATGGTGGAAGCTACTCTGTAAGGATTAACACCCTCCTCCCCCCCCCCCCCCTTGAAAACTGGTAGGACCGATGGAATATTATTGAAAAAAATTTGAATCAAAGGGGTATTCCGAGCAAAAACATCTTATCCCCTATCGAAAGGATAGGCCATAAGACGTCTGATCGCGGGCGCCCACCTTTCCATAGGGGATAAGATATTTTTGCCCAAAATACCCCTTTAAATGTTAAAATCCCTCCACAATTTCCCCAATAAAGGAATGAATTGCCTTCAGTCCCCTGTGTTTTTCTGTCCACCCATAAAGTACCACTAATGGTGACTCCCTTTTGTGCAATCTCTGCAGTGTTTTTTCTCCCTCTTTAATCTTCTTAGAGGACTCTGGTTTTTGTCCCCCTTTCTTTCTGTCCCTGCTGCCTGTAGTTTCTGTGTGCCTCATTTTGCTTTTATTTTCCAATTGCCTGTTGACATTCTCTTTCTCCCTGCAGCTACCTGTTATTAGAACCACTAGTTTGGCTTCTTGTTTTCTGGACTGAGTGGAACTTATTCAGGGAACATATGATGCCTATAGTCTTATTAAAAAAATATTTTTTTCTGTTGTTAGGTCCCTATTAAATTTATTTAGTTAGGGGCCGGGGCTCCTTCCCAAAAGGTTAATATTTAAAAGCCCTGTGTACTGCTATTTAGCCTCTTTAAGCGCAGTACTGTTATGGTTTTTTTTCCCTTAGTGCTGTTATTTCTTTGAGATTCTAGCTTTGCTAGTAACCTCTGCTGTATTCTATGCCTATTTTCTTGATAGCTTTGCTTCCTATCTGTTGTTTCCTGTTAGACAGTTTTATTCTCCTAGTTTGGGTAAGTCTAGATATTTTCAGATCTTTTTTCCTTTGTACGTCTCCTCCCTTATTCAACTTTTTATCTTCTCTCAGCTATGTCTACTGGTAATGGCTCTTCCGACCGTGACGTGGCAGCCACGAAGGTTTCTATGAAAAGGAAACATCTGGTTTACGATAAACATAATGCGCAGCTTGAGGATTGATACAAGTTTTCTAGATGCCCTAGTTGCAGGGCAAGATCGCAACTTCAGTCTAGGGAGCCTACTGTACAAAAAGTATATATCTGGCTGAGAGATTATGTGTCATCCAGCATGTCCGTGAACAATGCCTCAGCGGGAGAACTTAAAGAAGTACTCCGGAATAGGAAAATTATCATCCATACTGCCGGCAGTAAAAAAATAAACAGGTACATACCTTCCTTCGCTCCCCGGGTGCCTCTGGTAACCTGCTCTTTCCTCCGCCGCGATCCTCTTCCTGATTGCCGGTGGTCAGCGAGTCAAACTGCACTCAGCCAATCATCGGCCGCAGCCAGAGCCGGTTTACTGGAGGCACTGGGGGAGCGAAGGAAGGTGTGTACCTGTTTATTTTTTTACTGCCGGCAGTATGGATGATAATTTTCTTATTCCGGAGTGCTCCTTTAAGCAGGTCTTCACTCAAAAGAGAGCTAGGCAGGCCCCTCCCCCCCCCTCCGGAAATACTATGGAGACCTTAGGCCTTGAATAACGGGAGGATGGACTCAAGATGAGGATGCCTTTTCCTATTTATTTCTCTAGAAAAAATTCAGCGATGTCCATCTGGTTGGGGAACCAGGATGGTGATGCCGGAAAAGCCTCACATCCTACCTCTAGGGGGCCTAGGGCCTTCAATGCGAATGAGACCCTACTTTCTCTTATGAGAATTGAACAAAAAGAAACGGAGAAGACTCACATCTTAACTAAAAGATTTAAGATAATGTTTACTATCTGTGGGGACCAATTATCCTCCTGGGGGACAAACCCCAAAATTGACATGGCTATCTCCAAGATACCGAAAAGAATGGTGGTTACTGAAGAAGACGGGTCAAGTCTGCATTACCTCATGGATAGGAAACCTGTGTGAAGAAGGGGTGTATAGCCCCAAAACGCATTATTGCCGTACATCAATAAAGCTGCTATTTAATCTACTGTCAGGATCTGGACTGGTATGCAGAGAGGACACTGGAGGTGAATCCTCTGTGTTAGTGAGGTGATGGTGTGGGCCGTACCAGGGAAACGGAATCTAAGGGGTTACTGGTTTTCATCAGAGCCTGCCGCAAAGCAGGATGGACTTGCAGAGGCAGGTAACCCCCAGGTCGTTCCACCCGATAGCGACTCAACCCCACTGACAGCTGAGACAGGCGCGGTACACAGGGACAAGGCAAGAGCAAGATCGGATGTAGCAGAAGGTCAGGGCATTCAGCAATGGATCGTAGTCAGGGGCAACAGCAAGGGTCTGGATACACAAAATGCTTTCTCAGGGCACAAGGCAACAAGATCCGGCGAGGAGAGGAAGGGGAAGTGGGTTTATATAGGAAATGGAGGTGATTGACAACTGATTGGGCCAGGCACCAATTAGTGGTGCACTGGCCCTTTAAATTTCAGATAGCCGGCGCGCGAGAGCCCTAGAGAGCGTGACAGCCGGGGAACGGGACAGGTGAGAGGATTGGGATGCGACCCACGGGCGGCCGCGTCCCGCTACGCGGATCGCATCCCCGCCGGCAGTAACAGTGCAGCGCTCCCGGTCAGCGGGTCTGACCGGGGCACGGTAGACAGGAGAACACCTCTTTTTGGAGCCCAGGAATCTGCGGACAAGCTCCTTGTCAAAAATGTTGGTCTCAGGTTCCCAGGACCTCTCTTCAGGGCCACAATTCTCCCAATCAATTAAAAAAAATCTTTTACCTCGGACGATCTTGGAGGCAAGGATCTCTTTAACAGCAAAGACATCAGAAAGCCAGAAACAGGAGCGGGAACAGTAACCTTGGGAGAAAAGTGGTTAAGCACAAGAGGTTTGAGAAGAGACACATGGAAAGAGTTAGGAATGCGAAGAGAAGAAGGAAGATGAAGTTTGTAAGAGACAGAATTAATTTGATTCTTGATTTTAAAAGGACCGAGGTAGCGAGGACCCAACTTGTAGCTAGGGACATGAAAGTGTATGTATTTGGCAGAGAGCCACAATTTGTCCCCAGGGAGAAAGACAGGAGGAGTTCTTCTCTTTTTGTCTTCATTCGAGACGAGGCCAGTAGGAGCGACTTTTGAGTCTCCTTCCAGATAGTGGAGAAGTCCCGGGTTACTTCATCCACGGCAGGAACTCCAGAAGAAGTGGGAATGGGGAGGGGGGGGGGGCAGAGGGTGACGGCCGTACACCACAAAGAATGGGGATTTGGTGGAGGATTCAGAATCTTTGAAATTATACAAGAATTCAGCCCAGGGCAGAAGGTCGACCAGATCATCCTGGTGGGAGGAGACAAAATGTCGCAAGTAGTCACCAAGAATCTGGTTTACTCTTTCCACTTGTCCATTGGATTGGGGGTGATAGTAGGACGACAAATTTAATTTGATCTTTAATTGATTACAGAGAGCTCTCCAAAATTTTGACACAAATTGAATACCTCTATCCGAGACGATATGCGTGGGAAGCCCGTGAAGATGAAAAATCTGCAGAAAAAATTGCTTCCCCAACTGTGGCGCAGAAGGAAGGCCTGGAAGTGGAATGAAGTGGGCCATTTTGGAAAAACGATCAACGACCACCCATATAACGGTGTTGCCATGGGATACGGGAAGATCTGTAATGAAATCCATGGCAATTTGGGACCATGGTTGCTGAGGGAAGGGCAAAGGATGGAGGAGTCCAGCAGGCTTCTGGCGAGGGGTTTTATCCTGGGCACAAACAGTACAAGCCCGAACAAAATCAGTAATGTCACCCTCCAGTGTAGGCCACCAATACAGACGGGAGATTAGCTGAATGGACTTTTTAATGCCAGCATGACCAGCCAGGTGAGAAGAATGCCCCCATTTGAGGATCCTGAGGCGAAGGCGTGGAGGAACAAAAGTAGTGAGGCTGGAGCAGAGGAGACCAGGCACTCAGGTGGTATGATATGCTGCAGAGGGGCTTCAGACTGTTGCATTCAAAGAGACATTTTTCAAATTTAGCGTACAGGTGGTTTTCACGGAGTCTTTGGAGCACTTGACGACGGTGTTCCTCTAAGTTAGAGGAAAAAATCAAGATGTCATCCAAGTAGACAACAACACAGGTATACAATAAGTCCCGAAAGATCTCATTAACAAAGTCCTGGAAGATTGCAGGGGCGTTGCAGAGGCCAAAGGGCATAACTAGAAATTCAAAATGTCCATCTCTGGTATTGAAAGCGGTTTTCCACTCATCACCTTTACGGATGCGAATAAGATTATACACGCCCCTTGAGTCCAGTTTGGTGAAGATTCTTGCTCCGCGTAGACGGTCAAAGAGTTCGGAGATCAAAGGCAGGGGATAGCGGTTTTTGATGGTAATCTTGTTTAAACCATGGTAGTCAATACATGGGCGTAAGGATCCATCCTTTTTAGAAACAAAGAAGAACCCCGCTCCAGCAGGGGATGAGGATTTCCAAATAAAACCTCTCTTTAGGTTCTCCTAGATATACTCCATCATGGCTTGAGTCTCTGGGGCTGAGAGAGGGTAAATCCTGCCACGGGGCGGAGTGGTACCAGGAAGAAGGTCAATGGGACAATCATAAGGTCTATGTGGAGGTAAGACCTCTGCTTGCTGTTTGCAGAATACGTCAGAATAGTCCTGGTAAGCCTTGGGAAGGCCTGGTAAAGAAGAAGCCTCAGGGGTTTGACTAGTGGAAGCAGAAGTGAGACATCGCTTCAGACAAGAAGGACCCCAACTTTTGATCTCCCCGGTGGTCCAGTCGAGGGTAGGAGCATGACGCTGGAGCCACGGCAAGCCGAGAAGAACTTCACGATTTTTTCGTGGGGAAGTCCAATGCTCATGGGCAGGGGTTCAGTTCGGTAGCGCACAGTGCAGTCCAATTTCTCTCCGTTTACTGACGAAATAAAGAGCGGCTTGTTGAGACGGGTTACTGGAATACTGAACTTATTAACAAAAGAGGCCAAGATAAAGTTTCCTGCAGAACCTGAGTCCAAGAAGGCCACTGCTGAGAAGGAGGAGTTGGCGGAAGGAGAAATCCGCACAGGAACAGTCAGACGTGGAGAGGCAGAATTCACACCAAGTGTTGTTTCACCCTTGTGAACTAGGTGCGTGCGTTTCTCCTGACGCGGAGGGCGGATAGGACAGTCTTTTAGGAGATGTTCGGTACTAGCACAGTACAGGCACAAATTCTCGTTTCGGCGGCGAGTCCTCTGTTGTAGGGTCAGGCGAGACCGATCCACTTGCATAGCCTCCTCGGCGAAAGGCACAGGAACAGATTGCAAAGGACGTTGGAAGTGAGGAGTCTGGGAGAAAAACCGCCTGGTGCGAACAAGATCCTTTTCCTGACGAAGTTCCTGGCGTCTTTCCGAGAAACGCATGTGGATGCGGGTGGCCAAATGGATTCGTTCAGACAGATTAGCAGGAATTTCTCGTGCGGCCAGGACATCTTTGATGTTACTGGATAAGCCTTTCTTGAAGGTCGCGCAGAGGGCCTCATTATTCCAGGATAGCTCAGAGGCGAAGTTGCGGAACTGGATGGCGTATTCACCCACAGAAGAACTCCCTTGGATGAGGTTCAGCAAAGCAGTCTCGGCTGAGGAAGCCCGGGCTGGCTCCTCAAAAACACTACGAACTTCAGAGAAGAAGGACTGGATAGTAGCGTTGGCGGTATCGTTGCGGTCCCAAAGCGGTGTGGCCCATGACAAGGCCTTTCCAGACAGGAGACTGACCACGAAAGCCACCTTAGAACGTTCAGTAGGGAATTGGTCCGACATCATCTCCAGGTGTAGGGAACACTGGGACAGGAATCCACGGCACTGTTTAGAGTCCCCATCAAACTTGTCTGGTAGAGACAGGTGGAAGCTGGGAGCAGCCACTCGCTGTGGAGGAGATGCAGGAGCTGGCGGAGGAGATGGTTGCTGTAGTTGCGGCAGAAGCTGTTGCAGCATAACGGTCAGTTGAGTCAGCTGCTGTCCTTGTTGCGCGATCTGCTGTGATTGCTGGGCGACCACGGTGGTTAGGTCAGCGACACTAGGCAGCGGGACCTCAGCGGGATCCATGGCCGGATCTACTGTCAGGATCCGGACTGGTATGCAGAGAGGACACTGGAGGTGGATCCTCTGTGTCAGTGAGGTGATGGCATGTGCCGTACCAGGGGAACGGAATCTAAGGGGTTACTGGTTTTCACCAGAGCCCGCCGCAAAGTGGGATGGACTTGCAGCGGCATGTAACCCCCAGGTCGTTCCACCCGATAGCGACTCAACCCCACTGACAGCTGAGACAGGCGCGGTACATTGGTGATTGACAACTGATTGGGCCAGGCACCAATTAGTGGTGAACTGTCCCTTTAAATTTCAGAGAGCCGACACGCGCGCGCCCTAGAGAGCCGGGGAACGGGACAGGTGAGAGGATTGGAATGCGACCCGCGGGCTGGCATGTCCCGCTACGCGGATCGCATCCCCGCCGGCGGTAACAGCGCAGCGCTCCCGGTCAGCGGGTCTGACCGGGGCGCTGCAGACAGGAGAACGCCGCAAGCGCTCCGGGGAGGAGCAGGGACCCGGAGCGCTCGGCGTAACATCTACCCTTGCGACTAGGTTGTGTCATCTGTACTGGATGCCTGAGTGCCTGCTGCTAAGGCCATTTTTACTCTTCTCATGGATAGGAAGGCAGATCGTGCTTTTAGATGCACTTATTCAATAGCTATGACCTTTGCCTCCTCGGAGGTGGACAACTTCTTTAAAACCTGTCTCAATCAAATCCAGACCTGTCTCTAGAACTTTCTTCAAAACAGCCAATTTGGTCATGGACTTTCTTTGTGATGCTGCTCGAGAGCTCTAAGTCCATGGCATTAGCCTCCAGTGGCCGCTGACCTCTATGGTTGAAACCATGTAAGGTGGAAAATTTATCTAAGCATGGTCTGTGCACCCTTCCTTTTGAGCCTGGCAGACTTTTCGGCACAGAACTTGATACATTATGGAAGGACTATTAGACAAGAAGGGCAACTCCCTTCTCCAACAGTCCTTTCGTGGTTGGGGCAGGCATTTCAGGGGCAGGTCTGCTTCCCAGTCCAAACCACAGAGAGAATGGGGCAATCAATGGCGGTACACAAAACTTTCTCTTGGATCCAAGAATAAGAAATCACTCTGATTTTGAGCCTCCTCAATGCTCTTGGATTCCAACTGATGTGACCCTACCTTTTTCTCATTCTGCCCCCAATTATGCCTATAGGTAGTCACCTACACAACTTTCTGGACACCTGGACTCAACTTATCCAGGACCCTTGTTCCCTCAGAATAATTTTGGATGACTTTTCAATCGATCTCGAATCTATCTCGCCAAACAAATTTGTGAAGACAAAAAGTCTTCCTCCAGTCAAACAGAGGGCACTATAATCTTATATTCTGGAACACATCCAGAAGGTTGCTTTAGAGGAAGTTCCTCTACAGAACAGGGGGTAGGAATCTATTCCCCAGTATTCTTGGTGCCCTAGGCAATAGGGGCTTGGAGGATGACTATAGATCTGAAATTTTTCAATCAAGTGTTTTTGCATGGAAACTATCAAGTCTGTGGTCAACATGTTATTGCCAGGGGATTACCTAGATACCCTTAATTTAAAGGATTCCTATTCAGCCTAATTTTTAAGGATCCCAGTTCAAGTCGGGGGAGTCTTAAAACATCTGCGGTTTGAAGCCTTCCCGTTTGGAACTTCTTCGACCCCACATAAATTTGGGGTCAAAGAGTTGTGGTCACAGTAGTAGCTGCCTAAAGGCTTCGGGGGCTAAGTATTATACCTTATCTGGATGATTGGTTCTCCAGCCCTGTTCCAGTTTATCCTGTCCTAACATCTACTACAAGCAGTGTCCTTTCCCCATCAGCTGGAATGGATAATCAATTGGAACAAGTCCAATATATTTCCAGCAACCTCAGTGAGGCTTCTCGGCTTCATAGTCACTCAGTCAGTATGACTCTACATCTCACACCCAAGAGAAGAGTTCGGGTTATAGAATCAGCTCACTTCCAAGAGGGGTAACTATTCAAACACTCATGAGGATGTTCACAGAAGCGGTTCCCTGGGCACTTTGGCATCTACACCCTCTTCAACCAGAGGTTCTGGCCAACTGGAATCACTGGCCCTCAGACCTAAACAAGTTACACTCCCTGTCTTTCACCATTTGGTCCTCCCTTAGATGGTGGTCTCATCTGGATGACGGCAAGCCCCTGATCCAACCATCTTGGATCATATTAACTACTGACACATCCCTTGTAGGTTGGGGAGCGCATCTTCTGAACCTGACAGTGCAAGATTCTTGGTCTCCTCAGGAGAGATTATTAACATTCAATTTCCTGGAGATCAGAGCCATCAGACTAGCCCTGCTTCACTTTGCTCCCCTTATTTGAGGGAAAGCAGTGAAAGTTTAATCTGACAGCATGAGCGCTGTCCTATATATAAACAAACAGGCATACTAACACAAAGTCTCCTCAGAAAGATAGGTCTGATCTTGGTTGGGCAGAGAGGAACCTCTCCAATTTAACAGCAATTCATATTCAAGAATCTCTTAACTTGATCACCTGAGCCGTAGACTTCCTGCCAGAGAGCTGGCTCTCCACCCGGACATATTCAAGGAAATTATGCTCAGGTAGGGGTGTGTCATAGATCGATGTCATGGCCACAAGGTTCAGCACCAAGGTTTAAAAAATTTGCAGTCTGGGCAATCCAGTGACAATAGATGCTCTCTCAATCCCGTGAAGATGCTTCCCTTCAATTTACATGATTTCAATGTAAATTTACTTGATTGATCTTGATTCACCCAACTAATTCAGATGAGTCAGGGGCAATATTGGAGGCTTCCCACAGAGCAAGTGATAGTTTTGGGAGACACTCTCAGCTGCTTGAATTTTCAGATATTAAACTTGACAGGCTGGAGGTTGAGGAGTCCCTTCCACAGTTAGAATGGCTTTTTTGGTGCTGTTTTGAGAAAAATTGTACTCTCTGGCAGATTCTACCAATATGCAGGAATATGGAAGATCTTTCAAGCCTCCTGCTCTAGGAAACAAGTTTCTGGTGTGGAGCTGTCCATTTGTACAATATTAAACTTTCTACATGTTTATCTCCCTTTACCATAAGAGTGCAGACATCTCCCATGTCATTAGGTCACTTTGTCACATCTCCCATGTCATTATGTCATCAGATCCACTTATCAAGAGATTCTTGAGTGGAGCCTAAGGATCTACAATTGTACAACCAATTCCTGCTTGAGACCTCTCGGTTGTGCTCAAGGGACTATTATCTCCAACCTTAGGTCCATGTCCTCCATAGGCTCAAAAGTATGTTACCATAAAGATAACTTTTTTGTTGGCAATGACCTCTGCAAAAATAATTGGGTAAGCTTTTTTTTTAGCTTATGAACCATATAGAGTTTTCACCTGATTGAGTCTTGTTTAGACTCATCCTGTCATTTATACCAAAACTCTTGATGTTTAATAACATCAACCAAGTTTCACTTCCAGAAGAAAGAGGCTTGCATTGACTTGATATCTCAATGTGTTTCCAGATTCACAAGTAGTAGCCGACTCCACATCATCCATTTTTGGTTCATTGGTGTTTCTAGATCTACCTAGATAGATCAGTGGAGTACAGAAATGATTACAATCTCCTTTCTCTTTTTACAGGGGCCTGGAGGGGCCACAAACCTCAAAACCCTCCATCAGCTGATGGGTTTAAGAAGCAATTTGAGAATCCATGGTTTATCAAAATGTAGAGCCATGTGAGTTCATAAGAGCTCACTCAACCAGGTCTGTATCCACTTCCTTTGTGGAAAGAAATCTAGTTCCTTTGGAACATATCTGCAAGTCAGCATCATGGAGTTCTCATTCTACATTTATCATTCACTACAGACTGGATACTAGAGTTGCCAATTACTCCTCGTTTGGGTGGACATTTATCTGTCGCCAGGCATTAGAGCCCTCCCCAGCAAAGTTTTTCCTTGCCATATTACCATCTATGCTGCTGGTAGGACATAAGGGAATATCACAAATGAGGATCATCCAACTAGGAAAGTTCATTAAACTTGTAATCTTTATTCCAAAATATAAAAAAACAAACATAAAAAAAAATGCAAAAACAGACTTCAATGCCTACATGTTTTAGGTTTGATCGTACCCTTAGTCCCAATTGACTACCTGAACAAAACTCATATCCTTAAAACAAGGAAGAACAAGGGTGTGAACTTCCTACCACTAGTCACTTTTTTTTTGATAATTAGAAACAGCGTGAGCTGTCGGTGGTAAGTAACAAACTCCTGACCATGAGTCCCGGCTAGGATACTATGGTTCCTTGGGTGATTAGTACAGTACACTGGGAAGGGGGGATTATACCGCTTGGCACAATATGGCTCACATTTGGCCATCCAAGGTCGTGTATTTGCATATTTGTGTTGGAGGTCCCTAGGGGTCTAGGTTAGGAGCAATAGAGACTCCATGTTGCATGTTACTGTTACTTACAAAGTATGCAACCATTCAGCAGCGCATAGTATAACAACATCAATTTTATACTTGCATGGTCCATGTTATTTGCAGGGGTTATTTTATTTATACCATATATTATGGTGCAGTGTATAGTTAGATTGGGCCAGCGTAGTCCATATCACTATATACAGGAAATGTATGTTTTATTCTAGTTGTACATATATAATTATACAATATACCCAGGTTATACCAGCATGGTCCATATTACAAAATACAGGGAATATATAACTTATACCAGCTGTACATATATAGTTATATGCAAAATATACTCAGGTTACCAGCTTAATCCATATCACTATATACAGTAGTTATAGTGGCTTGGCCAATGTCACTATATTTTGGAGGTATAGCATATAACGGCTTTACATATATAATTGGATATAGTAGGTACCCAGGTCATACCAGCATGGCCCATATCACTACGCGTAGCAGTTACAGAGCTGTATCAACTGTACATACAGATGGTATTCAGGTTATGCCACCATGATCCATATTATGTCTTGTAAGGTTTATATAGCTTCATGTGGTTCAAACAGAGTTTGTATCATAATCACTACATACAGAACCTGCTTAATTTACTCACACTGTGCCTATACAGTATACCTAGGCTGGACTAGCAGGTTCCATTTTTTTTGGTATATGGGGAAATGCGTTTGGTTTGCCAATGGTGTAGTTTTACAGACATTTGTGCAGGTTGGCTTGGCCTTATCTGCTATGCAGTTCATTATCTGTTTGGCCATCAGAGGGGCTTGTGTCATATATTAGTTGAATTAGTTCATTTTAAGTGGTGCTGGGGGTCAGATACTTTAGGTAGGTGTATAGAGGTAAATAAATGTTTTTTGCCTGTAAGGCTATATTGTTTACCGTTCTGGGTATGTTAAGTTCTTTTACAGGTACTGCAAGTCACTTGGCTGTAGTAGTGTGCATTTCTCTTTTAGCAGCTGATTCAGTTGTAATCCTCAGTACTGAATTCCTTGTTCCAGTTGGCTCCTGTCCTGCACATTTCTGGTAGGGGAATATGGAAAAACAATATATATAGTGTTGGAGTATTATATTAAGTACAAGTTTTATTGTTTATAGTTGTTAGCTCTGTCCAGTTCTGTCCTGGTTCCTCCATCTGGTAGGATATGCCTTATTTCTCTTTAAGTTAAAGGGGTACTCCACTGGAAAACATTATTATAATTTTTTTTACAAAAGTTAAACAAAGTTGTAAATTACTTCCATTTAAAAATCTTAATCCTTCCATTATTTATCAGCTGCTGTATTCAACAGAGGAATTTCTTTTCATTTTGAATTTCTTTTCTGTCTGGCCACAGTGCTCTCTGCTGTCACCTTTCCGTAATATTGTCCTTAACCAATAAACTAATACTTTATATTGAGTCTGCCGCAATAAGGACATGATCAAAATAGGGAACAACTCCTGGAAGTCCAGCTAGTAGGTCATTCATTAAACTTTGGAAAACACCAAACTGCAAATGGGTGGCCTTAAAAGGGTACTCCGGTGGAAAACAACTTTTTTATTTATTTATTTTTTTTAAATCAACTGGTGCCAGGAAGTTAAACAGATTTGTAAATTAGCTAGTATACAAAAAAAGGGGTATGTGTATCGGCGCACAAAAAAGGAATTATGGTACGTGGGTTAATTGTACTTACTATAGTCGACTCTGTAGTGAGTGAGATGGTAGCGCTGATTTATTCAGATGTGGGAGAAATTTTGCACG
This sequence comes from Hyla sarda, assembly GCF_029499605.1. Classification (NCBI taxonomy): domain Eukaryota; kingdom Metazoa; phylum Chordata; class Amphibia; order Anura; family Hylidae; genus Hyla; species Hyla sarda. The sequence goes on along the minus strand of NC_079190.1, from coordinate 312,143,345 downwards.
GGTAGAGGACTCCCTTAGAAAGAAAAAGATTTGTACTGATGAAGAAAAATATAATGATGATGGTAGTGCAAGATGGTGAAATTCTCTGACACTGCTTAATAATAAATACACAGATCACCGCTATAGAACTCACATTGAGAACGTCCTGTGTGAGTTGTAATGCTTCTATGTTGCTATAGTTACGATCTGTGAGACCTCTTGCAACAATGTCCGTTGATTTGCTAGATACACAGTGACAGATACACTGTATTTAATCTTAATGTATTCTCTGCTGGTACCTAATACTTCTGGGCAACGTCCAATCTATATACTATAATGCAAGATCGATGTTTAGAATTAATATATGAACAATTAGTGCAACAGCAGGTGCATAGGTAATTCGCTGTTTCTTACCATGAAAAAATTCTGCAGCAATCAATGGTCTATATAAGCATTATCTGCTGTTCCACACTATGTAGGTCTAACAGTTTTACAAAGCGACCACACTAATGGGCACAAGTAACTTTAGTACGTTGACCTAAAGAGGAGTGAGCGGGCACAGCCTGGACTCAGCGTGGTCCGCAGGTAATATACAGCAACCAGGAGAATTCGCGTTCCCGTTAGCTAGTATGTGCAACACTTTCTATAGGCAGATATCAGGTGGGTTAGTTTAATCACTAATCAAATTATACTATCGGATACCTGGTTCCTTTGATTTCTATTCGCGATCCTGAAAAAATAGTGTCCTTGGAGATGGCAGGAGATGTCCTGGTGATCGGGTCCTATGATGTAGTGGAGAGAGTCCCGGGGGTTTACAGCGGGTATAGACACCGGGAGAACTGCTCCGGCCGGAAGCGTCTCAACGGTGTTGCCGCGCTGTGAGTTGGTTCAAAAAATTCCCAGTGGTCCATGTACTGCTATGTGAAGTCACAATTACAGCAGGGCGCAGGGGACAAAAAGCAAACTGACGCGTTTCAGTCGAAATGCCGACCTTCATCAGAGATGGATGATGATGACCAGCCACGGGTATTTATGCCGAAAGAAGCATAAATAAAGAAGCACTAAATAAAGAACTAAAACTCTACCTGAAAGGGACTAAACTATAGGAACATATTCTAATTTTATGTCGCTTGTGCACCTGCTCTCTTGAACCATGTTCATATAATATAACATGAAAATAGAAATCACGGACCTGAATTCAATCTAGATTTTCTTTGCTAGTTCTCATTCCTTCTTTCTTCTTTTCTTTTTTTTCCTTTCTTGCCAATCTTTTCCCTCTTTTCCTGCTTATCTTCTTTTGTCCCTTGGTCTTGTAGTTACATGTTGTTTGTTGATGTCGTTATCCCAGGGATAGGGTTTTTCTGGATGCTGGGGGTTGGCGATAATTGGCGAGTTGTTGAGGGGGCAGGGGGGGATGGTGGGAGTTAATGAGTTCCATTAGAATGTCGATATGTTACTGAATGTGTTAGATATCACTCATGATCGCTACAGCACATCACATTTTGTTTGCCACCGTTCAACTTGACAGCCTCACCTGATAGTATGCACATATCTCCCATATGATCTTTTGTTTACCATGGAATGATGCCCATTCAGGAGATCTCAAGGTTTTCCGTGACTTTCATATACACGTACCTGTTTACCTAAGGACGCATTCTAATTTCTTCTCTATAGGGGTGAGGAGTAGCCATTGTTCGCTTTTATGTTAAATTTCCAGACATCTATTAATGTAGGAAAATGTGCTGTGCAACGGAGAGTGATCCTCCTGTTTATTGTAATTGGATTGTTGTGTATTTTGTGCAAGATATGCTCTCATCTCATGTATGTTTTCTTTTATAACTTCAATAAAATATTGTTTAAAAAAAAAAAA